>NC_056746.1:1378843402-1379104211 GCF_019279795.1 Protopterus annectens
TGACACCCCGAGCCCATGTGTAAAAATGTGAAAAAGGGATTGTGGATGGACAGATGGATTTTGACATGTGACAGATTCATCCTCTAAGATGTAGCTAACAATGGGCCAGGCTTTATCAAGGTTGCAAGTGTTGGAGGGTGATCAGAAATAGACATCTGTTCCATAAATGTTTAATTATGTTATAAGCATTAGTTCTTACTGTTTACTTCAGTGGTAATATGAATTAGCAGTACATGTTATACTATGAATACAAAACAAAATAAAAAAAAAATAACAGTGCATGTATTAGATGTATGTTACAACTGACTGCTAAAACCTTGTATATTTTATATACTGAATACCAGACATCAGGCAACATATGACACTAGAATCTGTTACAGGATGTGACACTGCATTCTGCAAGTACCATGTCATTTTAGAAAACCACAAGGAGATGCAGATATAGCAAGTAAAACCAAAAGAACTATCATGGAGGCCCATGTAATGCTTTGTATGCAGGGATAAGTGAGTATCAGTGTGATTATGCAAACACCTGCCTGAAAATGTGAACTAAATACAGACACACTAAGGGAATTAGTGACCAGAAAAAAAATACAGAGACAGATGAGACATAAAAAAACAGAAGGAATAAATGTAAATCTACTTCCTGACAATGGGGTACATAGAAATAGTGGGCATCCCTCATGAGGGTGATGAAATATAAACAGCACTAGCCCACCAGTATCATGATTTTCTGCTTTGAAATCACTGACTGCGGCTTCTCATAAGAACTGTCATTCTTTCTGATGGCTAGTACCATGGACTTTGAATGACTTTGCACACCTGAACTGCTATGCATGCTCAGAAAGGTTACGCTTGCCCTGGAACATGAACCGGTGACAGCAGATTTATGGAACCGGGTGTAGCTTGTGGGAACTCCCCATATGGGCTTGTGTGTTTCCTCATGGGTACTGAGACAAAGCTGGGAATACTCAAGTGCAGAGAACCACACAAACCACTTCTTGGAATTATGGCCAAGACAATTACAGCAGACATTACAAATTTGGAAATGAGAACTATTAGAGGTCAGAAACACAAATCCCTAGTTAAAAAAATACAAATAGGCTGAATCAGATTCTATACTAGAAACTGAGCTTGAAGAGGACATTGACATAGAACAAAACACCTAAGACATAGATCTGTTTAATAAAGTAGACACTAATACTATAAATCAAGTCATTAAATTATTGGGTCAAATGCTAAGATTCGTAATATAGTGTAAACAAAACAATATGGTCACTTGTTAATTCCTGTTTTCATATTATATTGTGAAAAGTTACCTTGTGTGTTTAAGTGTTTTTGTAACTCATTCCCTCCAGTAGAGCTCTACTGAGTGCATACCTTTAACTCCCAGTGGGTGTGGCTTCAGCCTTTAAAAAATCAAGTTATCACCTTACAGTTCTAACAAATACTAATTGACATGAGGTCCTATATCAGTACAATTGTGTTTGCCATCATGTATGCTTCAAGATAAAATATTCTGATACCTTGTATGTAACATGGTTTTGGAATTCATCATCATCTTCTTTCGGCTGTTCCTGTTAGGGGTCGCCACAGCGGATCATCTGTTTCCATTTCTTCCTGTTCTCTGCATCTTGCTCTGTCACACCAATCGCCTGCATGTCCTCTTTCACCACATCCATAAACCTTATCTTAGGCCTTCCTCTTTTCCTGTTACCTGGTAGCTTCATCCTCAGCATCTTTCTCCCAATATACTTAGCATCCCTCCTCAGCACATGTCCAAACCAACGTAATCTTGCCTCTCTGGCTTTGTGTCCAAACCTTCCAACCTGGGCTGACCCTCTAATATACTTATTCCTAATCCTGTCTACCCTTGTCACACCCAGTGCAAATCTTAACATCTTTAACTCTGCCACATCCATCTCTAACTCCTGCCTTTTTGTCAATGCCACTGTCTCCAACCCATATAACATAGCTGGTCTCACTACCCTCTTGTAGACCTTCCCTTTCACTCTTACTGGTACTCGTCTGTCACAAATCACTCCTGACACTCTTCTCCACCCACTCCATCCTGCCTGTACTCTCTTCTTCACCTCTCTTCCACACTCACCATTACTCTGAACTGTTGATCCCAGGTATTTAAACTCATCCACCTTCGCCACCTCTACTCCTTGCATCCTCACCATTCCTCTATCCTCCCTCTCATTCACATATATTCTGTCTTAGTCCTGCTGACCTTCATTCCTCTTCTCTCTAGAGCATATCTCCATCTCTCCAGGGTCTTCTCCACCTGTTCCCTACTCTCACTACAGATCACAATGTCATCTGCAAACATCATAGTCCACGGGGAATCCTGTCTGATCTCATCTGTCAACCTGTCCATCACCATTGCAAATAAGAAATGGCTCAGAGCTGATCCTTGATGTAATCCCACCTTCACCGTAAATGTATCTGTCACTCCCACCGCAGACCTTACCGCTGTCACACTACCCTCGTACATATCCTGTACCACTCTTACATACTTCTCTGACACTCCTGACTTCCTCATACAATACCACAACTCCTCACTAGGCACCCTGTCATATGCTTTCTCTAAGTCCACAAAGACACAATGCAACTCCTTCTGACCTTCTCTGTACTTCTCCATCAACACTCTCAGAGCAAACATCGCATCTGTAGTGCCCTTTCCTGGCATGAAACCATACTGCTGATCACTAATCATCACCTCCCTTCTTAACCTAGCTTCCACTACTCTTTCCCATAACTTCATGCTGTGACTGATCAATTTAATCCCTCTGTAGTTACCACAGCTCTGCACATCGCCCTTATTCTTAAAAATTGGTACCAAAACAATTTTTTTCCATTCCTCAGGAATCCTCTCACTTTCCAAGATTTCATTAAACAATCTGGTTAGAAACTCCACTGCCATTTCACCTAAACACCTCCATGCTTCCACAGGTATGTCATCTGGACCATTAGCCTTTCCATTCTTCATCATCTTCATAGCTATCCTTACTTCCTCCTTGCTAATCCATTGCACTTCATGATTCACTATCCCCACATCATCCAACCTTCTCTCCCTCTCATTCTCTTCATTCATCAACCCCTCAAAGTACTCTTTCCATCTGCTCAACACACTCTCCTCGCTTGTGAGTACGTTTCCCTCATTATCCTTTATTACCCTTACCTGCTGCACATCTTTCCTAGCTCGGTCCCTCTGTCTAGCCAATTGGTAGAGGTCCTTTTGTCCCTCCTTAGTGTCCAACCTTTCATACAACTCTTCATATGCCTTATCCTTAGCCTTCGCCACCTCTCTCTCTTTGCCATGCACCTCATCTCCTTATACTCCTGTCTACTTTCTTCATCTCTCTGACAATTCCATTTCTTCTTTGCCAAACTCTTTCTCTGTATACTCTCCTGTACGTCCTCATTCCACCACCATGTCTCCTTGTTGTCCTTCCTCTGTCCAGATGTCATACTAAGCAGGTTTCTAGCCGTCTCCCTTCCTAGCTCTGCTGTAGTTACCCAGCTATTTGGTAACTCTTCACTGCCACCCAATGCCTGTCTTAACTCTTCCCTGAACATCACCTCACAATTACCCTTTTTCAATTTCTACCATTTGATCCTTGGTGCTGCCCTCACACTCCTCCTCCTCTTCTTGATCACCAAAGTCATCCTACAAACCACCATCCTATGCTGCCTAACTACACTTTTATGAACAGGCAATATTTGACACCTAGAGGAGCAGTAGGGTGTAACTGCAGAAACGCCTGGAGAAGTCACTCAGCTGTAACGAGTAACAATGTTAAATCAATGTGGAGGTTATGGCCACACAGAAAAGGTGTTCATAATATATGGATTCAAAAGTTATCCAAAGTTACATATAACAACTGATTGTCTAACTTGAGGTTAATTTCTTAGCATCATCTAAACATGAAATTATAAAATGATTTCATCAGCCATCACTGTGGAATTAAGTGTACCGTGCATGGGGATTGCACAATATGGAAAAATGAAAATGTAAATAAGTTCATAGGTTCATAGGTAGGTACTAAGCTATTGGCCTCAGGGCCTATATAAGCCTAGCCAAAAAGGTACCCTGGCTTTCACCACCCAAGAAAATTATTTTCCTGTGCCCCTGTTGAGCAGAGCCACAGAAGTGATCCCTGGGGTGAATTTCCTATTTTCCATCCAATCATCAAGATTTTTCTTGAAGAGTGCTAATGAGGAGCTTTGTTTGATATAGATAGGTAGTTTGTTCTAGAGGATGGGAAATCTCTGGGACAGGAATCTATCCCTCCAGCATGTTCTGTTTATTGTGATGACAAGGTTTAGGTCCCTAGAGCGTATAGCTCGGAGGGATTGGGATTTCTTTAAGTGGAGCATATCCAACAGCTCTGGGTTTGACCTAGCTTTGTATGTTAGGCAGAAATTGCCTCTGAGTAGGCAATATGCAATTGTGTAAAGCTGGAGTTTTTTGAGACGGTCTGTGTAGGGCATCTGTTTGAAGCCAGTAATCCTCTTTGTGAGGTATTTCTGTGGCGTTTCCAGTTGTTGTAGATGTCTTGTGAGGTACACACCAAAAGGGGCACTGTACTCTATAATGGGTCTAATAAGGGACGAGTGGAGAGGAACAATGACCTCTTTTTTCCTGGATGAGAAACCTTTTGTGATGAGGTGTGCCATGTAGAAGGATTTCCTGACTACTGTGGCGATGTGATTATCAAAGGAGAGACTACTGTCCACCTGTGTCCCAAGGTCTCTTATCATACTTTTGGTATTAAGTAGACTACCGCCTATGTGGTAGTTCATGGGTACAGAGTTTTTACCAAAGGGGATGACAATGCACTTTTTGGCACTGAGGTTGAAGCTATGGCTTTGACACCAGGCATCTGTCTCAGTGAGGCCCTTTTGTAGGATGTCCATATCGTTAGGAGTTTCGATTATGGCTCCTAGTTTGCAGTCATCTGCAAACTTCATTAGCCAAAGACCTTCTTTGTTAGCTTGTACTTCAGAGAAGTAGATACCAAACAGGAGAGGACCTAGGACTGAACCCTGTGTTACTCCACTTGTCACTGGTCTGAAGTCAGATTTGGAGTCTGCTACTTTCACAGTGTGGGATCTGTCAGTGAGCTAGTTGGCAACCCATCTTGTGACATAGGGATTTATACCTAGTTTAGTGAGTTTATCTATAATTCCAGAGTGGGGGATGGTGTCAAAAGCCTTGGTGAGATCTAGATAGGCTGTGTGAACCACCTTACCCTCGTCTACGGCTTTGGTCACTGCTTCAAAGAAGTCTATCAGGTTTAGGAGACATGAACTGCCTTTTACAAACCCGAACAGGGTGGGGTCCAGAGTTTGGAGATTACCAATGTCTTTGTTTATAAGTTCCATGATGATGCATTCCATGGCCTTGCAAATCAGGCTCATCAGGCTAATGGGGCGGTAGTTCCCAGGGTCCGTGGTGGCTCCCGCTTTGTGGAGTGGGATAACCATCACTGTGCACCATTCAAGTTTAAAAAAAAGAATACAGAAGACAGTTTAGGGGCATATTTGCAACCACAGCTATGCTGACATGAGGCATTTGTACTTACTATTGTAGAAGGAAGATTATCTGATTGAAATCATGTAAGAACAGAACTAGTTGTACTGTAGTAATAGTAAAAAGAACAAACCAGAAAAACTGCCTCAGCACAGACTGGGTAAAAAATCATAACCTCCTGGACTTCAGTCAGAGTTCTGTCACTAATCTCATAAATGGTGAACCAGGCTCTATAAGGTATACTAATCAGAAACTGCAAGAAGGTAACAATGTAACAATAACCAGGGCTCTCACCAAGAAGGCAACAATGTAACAATAACCAGCACTCTCACCAAGAAGGCAACAATGTGACAATAACCAGCGCGCTCACCAAGAAGGCAACAATGTAACAATAACCAGCACTCTCACCAAGAAGGCAACAATGTAACAATAACCAGTGAGCTCACCAAGACGTCAACAATGTAACAATAACCAGGGCTCTCACCAAGAAGGCAACAATGTAACAATAACCAGCGCGCTCACCAAGAAGGCAACAATGTGACAATAACCAGCGCGCTCACTAAGAAGGCAACAATGTGACAATAACCAGCATGCTCACCAAGAAGGCAACAATGTGACAATAACCAGGACTCTTACACTACCCAGCAGTATCTTGGTAATACTTAGTCACTGGTACACACTAAGTCAGTCTTGCAGGATTGCTAGAACAATGTGCCAACTTATCCATTAACACCCTGTCTTTGCACACAAATTCCACAAACAAAACTAGTGGGTTTCTGAGAACGCAATACAAAAAAATGACTCAAAGTGGGATAATCTGAGCAAGTATGCCAGAAACTTAAAACAAAAAAGTAATAACATAAGCAAAGCTAACTCGGGAAAACATTGCAGTGAGAAACTTTTGATGCAAGGCACATAAAAACAATATAAAATCAATCAGTATGTAACACAAGCATTTGCCCCAAAGTATTTTAAATAGTAAAAAGAGATTGCTTTAATAACATGAGCAGCTTATAAAACCGAACATCACCTGACAGTAATTTTTCAATTCCAATGGATCAATCCTATCTTTTTCCTTGTGTTCTTAGTTTACTTTGTATAGTTTCAAAATGTCTCAGATTAAGAAAAGTTACCCACTACAATAGTTTCCTGAAAAGGTATCATTTGCTTTATTTCATGCTACATTTTTGAAAGCAGAAGAAGCAGTTCAGAAGTAATTGTGGACTGAAAGTGAAGACAATAATATAAACGAAAAAGCTCTGGTGCATGGCTTCTTCCTTGAAGGGAAATCTAGTGGCAACTTGATGACCTAAATGAGGGGGCAATAAGGCAACAGCCATCTTGAGTAGCATCAAATTTAAGCAGTTAGCTCACAGCAGGAAGTGCAGATGTGCTAAGCAGGTTCACAAGAAACAAAGACAGCTAATGCAAACCTGAATAATCTGCCAGCAGTGAGATGCTTATGTAAATCTTCGCAGGAAGACAACGATTCTCCAAGATGGGTACATGAGACAGTATTAAGCAGTTTGACATCAGATTACAAAGTATTATCCATAAAACACTGAAACATGTAAACTAAAATTGAAACAACAAAAAATACTGTGAATATGCTAAAACAGAAATAATATAATTGTATATGGATGAGCTTGCTTTGTAGAAAAAAACAAGTATTTCTTTAATTTTAGGTAGTGCATTCTCGGAGTTGGTGTATTTAGTTATCAGGGGTGTCGGGGAGCACCCTCCCAAACTGAAGGTGCAGAAGACAAAACCTCCCTTGCAAAGCATCATTATACTAGATTTCATCTTTAATTCACTGTCATATATTGTGTTTTGACAGAATTATGTTTTGTATGACATCCTGCATAGTGCACAGACCAGTGTATTCTAAACTTGCACATAAAAGTATTTCTACAAATGATTCTCTTCTGCTACTCTGTCTAAACAGGTAAAATATGCACTTACTGAAAATATCAAACACTGAAGTACTGAAGTTTTAGTGAAAAACACGACTAGCTAATTTTTCATATTTGAAATGTTTTTTCTTCTGACAAATTAAACTATTTTAACTGAATGATTAAAACAAATATCAAGCTGTTATTTACGCCTCCTTCAAAGTACAGTTTTCACTGAAACAAATTCAAAATGTCAAGTCATCAAAGCTTAGCTGATCAAAATTTTAGATATGATTTCAGTTGTCTTATGTTATTTGATATTGTGTTATGTTCTCATTTGAATGTTAATATCTGATTTTAAAAGATACCATTTCTGAGATTTTCACACAATAAACCTATTTGTTCCGTAGGTGTAGCATGAACATTTTGAGTTTGGCAAGCTCACAGACGCTTGAACAGTACATCTTAACAGTTATGTATATCTTCACACCAGCTGTATCTGGGCCTATTTTATAAACTGTATCTACATATCTATATAATAATATATATATATATATATATATATATATATATATATATATATATATATATATATATATGTGTGCGTGTGTGTGTGTGTGTGAGAGAGTGCCTCATTAAATACTGAAGTAATGAATGTTTACAAACAGTGAACACTGAAAGAATGATCGAAAATGTAAAAAACTGCTAATTATATATACTAACCCTGTGATCACACAGCAGTGGGGTACAAGCAAAAGCCTGCTGGCAAAAATTCCATTTAAAAGAATGTTCACTCATACATTTATATATATATTATTGTATTATCCAGTGAATTGTGTTTCCGATAATACACTTTAGCAAAAGTGCATATTGTCGAAAGTGCATATTGTTGACTATGCACTTTCGCTAAAGAAATCAAAATTAAAAAAAAGTAAAAATTAACTTTAAAGAGTGTTATGCAGGGGGGCAAGCCCCCCTGCACCCCCACCCCCCCACTCGCACTACAGTGAGGAAAAGGGAATATTCTCTTATCCCCACTGTAGCACAATGTCAGCGATAGCTTTGTTAGTTTTAAATCAACACTATACTTTGATTTACAACTAACAGTGCATGGAAACAGCATGCCTTCTTTAATTTCCCACTCCCCATTTAGCGAAAGTGCATTTTTGATAAAATGCACTTTCGCTAAATTGTGTCCGCCGAAACACAGTTTCGATAAACCGTGTTTTGACATTCTAATAGTGACCTATATATAAATATATATATATATATATATATATATATATATATATATGTATAGTTTACTATCAGTTAATTGAATTGGACTCGGTCGACTGATCATATCATCGACCGACATCCTCCAAAAACTCATGCAGCAGAACTCCGTAATTACTAAATTACATGTCGAATGCGACCTAGGGATAGGCTTTAACATGGGTCGAGATAGGGGGCGAGATTTGTAGTTTGGCAATATTGGAGTTTGACATTGCCAACGTTCAAGTTTCGGGTTTATGACCAAAGTGGAGTCGACCGACTTTCAGTTAAATGATAGTAAATCATACACACACACACACACACATATATATATATGTTCACTTGTTTTACACCAGAAAAAAGTTCATAAAAGTGTTTGTTCTTTCTGACTGTACCCATATGTTTATATAAGTGTGTGTGTATATATGGATAGATATCATTTTAATTTTCATAATCCCTGCCATGCAAATTGGGAAAAATTCAATAATGCTGAAACAAAATATGAGCAAATCATTCATTTCTTTTGGAAAATAGAAAATAAATGTAGATCCATGGATTCATTGGAAACATTAGAAGCATGTACACGGGCATGATGCAGAACTAATATGTGCTCTTTTTAAATCATCATTTCAGACAGCAAGAGTTGTTTATTTACTCGGTGCAAAAAAAAAAAAGGAAAATGCCTGCTACTGCTGGGAAATAATGCTTGATTCTCCTAATTGGTCAAGGCAGATGTCTCAGTGAAGCAGGTAATACTCTGCTTATATAGAAATTCATAATATCAGAGTCATGCCCTCCAGGATTCTATAAAAGGAGAAGAGTATTAAACTATTACACTACTGCTAGACAAAGAGCGAACTGTCAAGCTTCAGTTGTCTGAGGTTCATCCTACTGATGATCGGGGTTCCTCCCTAATAAATCACTGTCGGCAAATTGTGCCAACAGTGATGCTCTTTTTGGCTGAATTTCTTCTGTCTTTAAGTTGGTGCAACTGTTGAGTTGATATATATAAGTTTGGGGTATGTGGGGGGCTTGCCCCCCACATCAGAGGGGATGCAGGGGGGCTTGATCATTGCAAAAAAACTTAGAAAAGTGTTTTTCAGCCTGTTTTTGGCAAATGCAGTTTGGGGATTCTGATCCTGGGTGCATTTGCTTTCATCCACTCACATTGGAACACAGTAAACAAAGAGAAAGATATCGCAAAGATGGCCTTTCATACTAATTTTTGGTGGACTTCAGATTGTTATTAATCACATTAACAGCAGCTTATATGTTTTCAAAGAATGGTGCTTTCCTCCTTGGCTACTGCTGTTAAAATTCTTGTTAAGATGCTTCTCCTTGTTTCTTTTTTAAAAGAACTTTTATTAAAATGATTTAAAACAAAAAACAAAATAAAAGCTACAACCTAACCATTTGAAAGTTAGCGTTGTAATGCAAAAAAGAGAGATGAGCGCTTTCGGTTTATCAACCTTCTTCAGATCTACTTAACATTTGCAGCTACTTCTATTTATATTCATGCTGCTTACTTAGAGTCATCCCCCACAACCAATGGGAGCCTCTATGCTAATTATTGATGTACTTGTAATCCAATCCGATGTTCTGGTTCTTATTTCTTGGAAGCCAATTACATTCTTCCATGCAAATAAGTTTTAATAAATTTACCAATGTTTATTCATTCCTTTCTCTCACCTAATTTGCTATTTTTTTTCTTTTGCTCCAATGGCTTGTGTATATCCTGTTGCAAGATGCAGGCGCCACCTTTTTATGTCATGTTCTTATTTGCCTTTTGTAAAAACTAATCACTCTCCCTGCATAGCATTTGTCATGTATTTCGCCTCTATCCTATAACAGAGCTACAACCTCTTCTCTTTCACAGGTTGTCTTCATTAGGTAAACCACAAGTACAGTGGCTTTCTCCTTTGTTTTAAAACGTAGGATCAAACACTTTCTTGTAAATGCTCTTACTTCCATGTCATCAGGTCTCCTTCAAACTGATAGCGCTTACTTAACTAGATAAATGCACTTGCTAACTCACATCATAAATCAAAAACTTTTTTATTTTGTGTCTTGCTTCTTAATATCAAGACTCTTTCTGACTAAGAGCGCTTGCTTGTATCCGAAGATGTACTGCTGATTCCTGTTATTCTATCCGAGTTTTACTTTGTACAGAGCTCTTTACTCAGTCTTATTAAGAAGCTATCCTAATTGTTTTTTAGTGTTATGTCCATTGGTTGGCAAATTACACTTCTTCTCCTTTTGCTCCCATACTAATTCCAAACTCTCTGCTAATTCAATGCCTTTTCTTCATTTGCTGACAAATTTCTGCTAACAAATATCTTTGATCTCCATAACACATCATTTCTCCTTTCTAATTGATGTAAATAATGGATGAACAACACTCTTTCCATTCCTTTAGCGCTCTAAATTTCAATATTTTCCAGACTTCTACATGCACAATGAACTTGATTTCAATTTATTTATAGTTTGGAGTTTACTCTCCTTCCATTATAATGTTCAAACCGGGGCTAGAACCCTGAACCCTTTGTTTAAGGGTCTAATGCTCTACCGACTGAGCTACGTTGGTAGATGCATAGTTCAACTCCCTCTTAGTTTTCTTTTCTTTCTAAACAGGCTTGAGGAGAACTATAACATATAGGCCAAAAAAATATAATAAGCAAACTACACTCTTTTTATTCCTTTGATGCTCTTGGTTTCAATGTTTTCCAAACATCTTCTTGCACAGTAAACTTAAATTCAACTGTTTTCATTTATGATTAGGGATTTCTTCTCCTTTCACCATGGTGCCCAGACTAGGACTCGAGCCCTGGACCCTCTGGATAAGGGTCTGATGCTCAACCGACTGAGCTACATTGGCAGATGTATAATTCATTTCCCTCGTAGTTTCCTCTCTTTTAAAACAGGTTTAAGCGGGACTATAGCATTTAGTCCGGGGAATTGGTTGGATCGTAAATTAATTATCCATTGCAACTCAATTTTTTCTGTTCTATTTACTATATCACCTCCTCTTTCCATAGGCTTAATCTGTGCCATAACCATAAATCTAAAGTTATGCTCTGGATTTTCTTTAATATGTACATAAACAGCATTAGTCTCTATTTTATTATGAATGTCCTGTGTATGTCTTAATACTCGTTCTTTGAATTTTCTGTTAGTCTTACCTATATAGAATGCTTTACATACCATGCAACTTGCTACATAGATCACATTCTCACTGTTACAAGCTGCTCTTTCTTGAAAGATGTAAACCTTATTTGTCATTGGATGCTGAAACCTATCTGTGCTCATAATGTACTGACATGCTTTGCATTTTCCACATTTGAATGTTCCTGTTGGAATAGATACATTCTTTGTCTCTTGCCTATCTATGTCACATAGGAGCCTCTTTAAGTTCTTCTTATTTTATAAGTATAACTAGGGTGTTCTCCTTCTATGTCTTTTATCTTCTGGTCCATTGTTAGTATAGGCCAGTATTTCTTAATAGTTTCTCTTATGATAACATTATCTGTACTGTACGTCAAAGGACTTCTTACTATTTCCTTTCTTCTGTTTGGTTCCTTTTCTTTGTTCTCTTTATCCATTTTAGCTGAATAGTATGGTCTCCCTTTCTTCCTTCGGATATCTCTAAGCTTGTCTTCATCCATTTTTTCTTCCTTATACCCTCTTGCTATAAAGTTGTTCATTAATCCTTGTATTTCTTTTCAAAATATATTATCTTTGGTACACAATCTGGAGACCCTTTGCACCTGGTTGTCCTTAATATTTTTAAAAATATGGCCTGGATGCATGCTAGATCTATGTAAAAGATGTTTTTTCCAAGTTGTTTTTCTATGCAGAGCTGTTTCCAATCCTTTCATCTCATCCATAATAATATTAACATCCAGAAATTCTATTTTCTTCCGTGACATTTTGATTTCAAACTTTAAGAAATCCGTTGTTGTTGTTAGAAATTGAATGAATTGCTGCAAGAAACTTTCATGCCCTCTCCATATAAGAAGGATGTCATCAACAAAGCGTCCATAGAATTGTATATGTTGTTGCCAGATATTATTTTCATCTTTGCTCTACTGGCATTCCCATTGGGCTAATACTATATTTGCATAACTATTGTCACATGGAGTGCCCATGGCTACTTACTCTTCAGTCCCCTTAGCGACACAAGCAGCTGTTAAATGCAAATATTTATTTATTTATTTATTTTATTTATTTTTCAATTTGTTAACTGGGTAGGTGGACTAGTTGAAGGACCCTTTTCAGCCACAACCCAAGCCCATTAGGCCATTAAAACAAGAGGGGTGGTCTACATCAGTTTATGTAGCGGTTGTGAGGCATTTTATGTTGGGATGACTACCAGTACTTTAATGGAGCACATGAGGGAACATATTTACAGTATTAAAAGGAAGGCTAGTAATAATGCCTTATTTAAACAGTTGAGTGTGGAAAATATCAAAAAATTTTTATTTTCTATATTAGAGGTTGTGGATTCTGACCCCAGGGGTGGTGATTTTAAAAATTACTTAGAAGAAAGGGAAACCCTCTGGCAAGTGAAACTTGAAGCTGACAAAAGACCGGGTCTGAATGAGACAATTAACATCAAATGTTTTTTAAAATACAGAAAATTAAAAGTTAAGAAAGTTTGAAAAGCTGCATTATTAGTATTGTATTAGTTGTGCATTATTTTATTTGTTGTTTTATTATGTTTCAGGTATTTTTTAAGAATGTTTCATACTTTTTTTAAATTTTAATTGGTTCTAATTACGTTCGTTGGGTTTTGCTATATCTATGTGATTTGTCTGTTGGGTAATTTGTATTCTGAAGAAGTCTATTTTAGATGAAAGTGGAGAATAAAGTGTGTATGCTAAGTATCTTTTTAGTCGTATTTTTGCCTTCATTGGCCATCAGAAACCTTTGCTTTTTGGAGAAAGTGACAAAATAATTGGTGGCACCATTACCTACACAACTGAGATCAAAATGGTTAGAAAGCAACAACATTTTCTTTGACTTAGACCCCAAAGATACCAATCAGTAATGACTGTAATAGCTACTTGATGCACCTCCTGTCCATTAACTACACAGAAATGCAGCTGGCAAGAGTTGAAGTATACAATATGACTTAGAAGACCTTATTGTTGTGTAAAACTCCCTGCATAGCATCAGTGTGCTGCTGCAAATGTGTTGGCAACACAAAAGGATGGTAAAACAATAATTTTGTGTGCATGGCAATTCATGTCCAGAGGATTTTTTTTTTACAAAGAGTGTTAAGTAAGCATATGATCATTCAGAGTAGGGAGATGAATTGTGAGCTTAGAGAGCCTGTTGGGTTTGATTTTCAACACCAAGCCTATCACAGGGAGGTTGGCCAATACAGTCTGGTCTGTTTAGTGTGGGTAGTATATCTATTAGAAAGAATTATAAAACATTTCATAGAGAAAGCTGAACACCTGTATATCTCTGCAAGTTCATCTCTCCTGTAAAGATAATACTGTGTTTGATTACATGAACTATGTGCTACACAAAATGCAAGAAATAATTACAGAGGAAGTATGAGATGATTTCATGATAGTACAACTTGTTACCTCAGATGCTGCCAATCAAGCACTTACAGATTAGACAGTTCATTCTCTATTCTACTCAGCAGCATGGCAGCTGCTGAGCAAGAAAAGTAACTTACAGTTGGAAAAGTGAACACATGCACTACTGGCAGAACTGTGTCTAATGTACTAGTCATATTAGCACACATGATGTACCTGTGGTAGGATTGTATCTAATGTACCTGTGGTAGGAGTACATCTGATGTACCTGTGGTAGGATTGTATCTGATGTACCTATGGTAGGACTGCATCTGATGTACCTATGGTAGGATTGTATCTGATGTACCTGTGGTAGGAGTGCATCTGATATACATGTGGTAAAAGTGCACCTGATGTACCTGTGGTAAGAGTGCATCTGATGTACCTAAGTACACCCGATGTGCCTGTGGCAGGAGTGCACCTGATGTACATGTGGTAGGAATGCACCAGATGTACCTGTGGTAGAGGCACACCTGATGTACCTGTGGCAGGAGTCCAGCTGATGCACATGTGCTAGAAGTGCACCTGATGTACCTGTGGTAGGAGTGCATCTGATATACATGTGGTAAAAGTGCACCTGATGTACCTGTGGTAGGAGTGCATCTGATGTACCTAAGTACACCTGATGTACCTGTGGCATGAGTGCACCTGATGTACATGTGGTAGAAGTGCACCTGATGTACCTGTGGTAGAGGTGAACCTGATGCACCTGTGGTAGAGGTGCACCTGATGTACCTTTGGTAGAACTGCACCTGATGTCCCATGGTAAAAGTACACCTGAGGTACCTGTGGTAGGAGTGCATCTGATGTAATTAAGGATACTTGATTTACCTGTGGCAGGAGTGCATATGATGTACATGTGGTAGAAGTGCACCTGATGTACCTGTGGTAGGAGTGCAACTGATGTACCTAAGTACACCTGATGTACCCGTGGCAGGAGTGCATCTGATGCACATGTGGTAGAAGTGCACCTGATGTATCTGTGGTAGAAGTGCACCTAATGAACATGTGGCAGAAGTGCACCTGATGTACTTGTGGTAGAAGTGTACCTGATGTGCCTGTGGTAGGAGTGCACCTGATGTACCTTTTGTAGGAGTGCATCTGATGTACCTAAGTACACCTAACGTACCTGTGGCAGGAGTGCATCTGATGCACATGTGGTAGAAGTGCACCTGATGTATCTGTGGTAGAAGTGCACCTAATGAACATGTGGCAGAAGTGCACCTGATGTACTTGTGGTAGAAGTGTACCTGATGTGCCTGTGGTAGGAGTGCACCTGATGTACCTTTTGTAGGAGTGCATCTGATGTACCTAAGTACACCTAACGTACCTGTGGCAGGAGTGCATCTGATGTACATGTGATAGAAGTGCACCTGATGTACCTGTGGTAGGAGTGCATCTGATGTACATAAGTACACCTGATGCTCCTGTGGTAGGAGTGCATCTGATGTACCTGTGGTAGAAGTGCACCTGATGTACCTGTGGCAGGAGTGCATTTGATCCATGCCTAAGTATACCTGATGTACCTGTGGTAGGAGTGCATCTGATATACATGTGGTAGAACTGCACCTGAGGTACCTGTAGTAGGAGTGCATCTGATGTACCTGTGGTAGAAGTGCACCTGATATACTTGTGGTAGGAGTGCATCTGATATATCTATGGTAGAAGTGCACCTGATGTACCTGTGGTAGAGGTGCACCTGATGTACCTGTGGTAGAGGTGCACCTGATGTACCTGTGGTAGAGGTGCACCTGATGTACCTGTGGTAGGAGTGCATATGATGTACCTAAGTACACCTGATGTACCTGTGGTAGGAGTGCATCTGATGTACCTGTGGTACAAGTGCACCTGATTTACCTGTGGTACAAGTGTACCTGCTGTACCTGTGGTAGGAGTGCATCCGATGTACCTAAGTACACCTGATGTACTTCTGGTAGGACTGCATCTAATATAGATGTGCTAGAAGTGCATCTGATGTACATGTGGTAAAAGTGCACCTGATGTACCAGTGGTAGGGCTGCAGCTGATGTATCTGTGGTAGAGGTGTGCCTGATGTACCTGTGGCAGAGGTGCACCTGATGTACATGTGGTAGGAGTTCATCTGATGTACCTAAGTACACCTGATGTACCTGTGGCAGAAGTGTACCTACTGTACCTGTGGTTGGAGTTCATCCAATGTACCTAAGTACACCTGATGCACCTGTGGCAGGAGTGCATCTGATGTACATGTGGTAGAAGTGCACCTAATGTACCTGTGGTAGAAATGCACCTGATGTACTTCTGGTATGACTGCATCTGATGTACTTGTGGTAGAAGTGCACCTGATGTACCTGTGGTTGAAGTCCACCTGATGTACCTCTGGTAGAAGTGCACCTGATGTACTTATGGTAGAAGTGCACCTGATGTGCCTGGGATAGGAGTGCATCTGATGTACCTGTGGTAGGATTATATCTGGTGAACCCATGGTAGGAATGCACTTGACATACCTGTGGTAGGAGAACATGTGATGTACCAGTGGTAGGAGTACATCTCATGTACCCGTGGTAAGATTGTGTCTGTTGTACCCATGGTAGAAGAGCATCACTAGCACAACCACCAGTTCTGACATCATGTCTCTGCTTCAGAAGGCTTGTCGTTCAGCTTTAAGGGATACAGGAGCTATGGACCTGATCTGAGCTAAGATTCCATGATTAGTATGATAGGAAAATTATGGACAGAGATGCAGATTTCAAAAAGAGCATAACAATTTCTAAGACATTGACAGAAGGCTTGTGAACTAAAACACTGGCCTGTGTTTTTAAGTTGTTATAACCTTGTTCCATCCTTCCCCATCTTTGTCCCAAGTATCCTTGATCTCTTTTTATCACCTAAATTGTACCACTGTCTTAGGCAGCAAATTCCAGGTTCCTGCCTGTTCCTCTGGGAAGTAGTAGTTCCTCAGTACTGTTATGAACCATTCCCTTTTCAATCGCCACACGTGCTGCTTTTTCCGCCCTCAGTCCTTTTCTCTTTAAATGTACTCATCCATCCTTGCATCATATCAAAACTCATTCCTTTCATTTTTGTTTCTTTACAAACCAAAACTCCTCCAACCCCTTCAACACCTTTGTAGATCTTCATTGCATTCTTCCTATAAGCCAGATTTCTCCTTTCTCATTCCTCATTATAGCCACCAGAACTGGGAACATCAGTCTATTTCTAAAGCCTTAGCATGTTCTCTACAATTACAGGATGAATGAAGAATTACTGGAATGTACTATCTACTTTATTTACCCAATCCTTTTATTAAATATCGGCATTTGCTACTGTGCTTTCATATACACTCATTGATTCAGCTTAGGGGTATTTATGAACCATAACGTAAGTACCTCCATTATTCTACATGCAAGTGTGGTGTGCATTTTTCTGTCCATTCCTGTAGCAAAATGCAAGAGTTGGTGTATTTTTACATAAAATTTCAGATGCCAGCTGTCTTCCCACTCTGAAAACAGTGTAGGTCCCTCTAGAGATCAACATGCCCTTCCCTACCATACAGCATATAAGTAGATCATGATCCTTATCTCCTCTATGATGTGCAAAACAGATACAGTTAAATGGTTCAGTCCCTGCAATGGCCTTTTCAACACTTACTGACTGTTCTCCTGAAAGTTCCTCACTAACAACCATCCTTTGCTTCTGGTTGGATTGCCAATTTGCTATTTACATTAATGTGGACTTATACTACATACTTTAATTTCCCTGTCAATTATCTTTGAGGTACAGTATCAGAGTTATTACTGAAGTCTAGATACCCATGTCTACAGACCTCTGCTTTTCCAGCCCATCTGTGAATCATTCCTAACAATGGGTTAGGATGGGCTGGCAAGAGCCATGCTATTAGCATTCAGCAATAAATTAAGCAGGCATTTGGGAACTTATAGCAATTCTCACCAACAGAATATTTTGCATTGGAATCCCTTTGGATAGTAGTGAGAATGATAGGCAAGAAGCTACCTGGTTCCTCCCCAAATCCCCCGCTGTGCTATGGATCCACTATCTGCTCCTTTGTCTCTCTTCCATTGTCTAAAAAAGAGCTATACATTTCAGTCAATGGCTCAGCAGGCACCACTGCAATCATACTTAGCAGTCGTTCTCTGGTTCTTCCCTAGTTTCTTTCCATCTCATTATCTGACCCACCTGTAACTATTTTACCTGGCCTTGTGCTCCCTTTTGTAAACACACTGATGAATAACTTCTACTACTTCTAAATAATCTGAGTATTTATTTTAATTTTATTTTAGCTTCCTGAAAGTCCTACAGTAACCTGGGTAGCTTGAAGAATTTCTCTTGCTATCCATTACCCCATCTAAAGACATTGTCTTCCTTAGGGCTACCCTTGTTGTTTAATGAGCACTGCCTTTCTATGACACCCTTAAAGGTAAGAGTTCTCATCTTCTCATGCACTTCTTTGAATTTTATAAATCTTCCATACCTCTAACTTTTCCATTTATTTAGCCATGCCAGTTGTCTCCTCACTCTACAATCCCATCTTCTGATACAAATTTTCATTCCCTTTTTTAGTTGTTCTTTGATGCAGCACTAGAAATCTTTCACTGTTTTTGGATTTTATCACCAATTTTTTTATGTTTCACTAATGTGAAATGTCTGAAGCCTAACATTCTGTACTACCAGATTTCTGTTTTGGGCACATTCTACCACATTAACGCACAACACACCATGGTTATTTTTGGTCATAAGGTCTCCCATCTCAACATGTGTCACCCCATTCACAATGTAGTAGATGAAGTCAAGGATATTTCTATTCTGGTTGGAATCCAGCTTCATTGTAGCTTCCAGTATATAATCTCTCTGTACTTATTTTAGATATGGACACCTTCCAATTTATAAATGAAAGTTTTTGGAAATGCCAAAACGAAACCCTGCTATCTCATTATTAAGTTCTCCAAGTTAAGTGTTTAATGGTTATTGTAAAAGCCATTGCATCTGAATGACCCACCACCATCACTATGAGAATATCACAACTTTGTGGTAACAAAATACAGTTTGTTGGCACATTTTTTTGTTTGTTTACTGTCACAGAAATGGAAATAAAGACCTTAAAAAAGGCAGAGGTAACACATTATACATTTGCCAGCTATATCATTTATTTATTATTTATTTATTTAACATTTGTTTACCGGGAAAGTCCTACTTGGAACAAAGCCAATTTTCAGTGGAGACCCGGGGAGAAATGCTCTAGACGTCATCATCACTTTATGATAAAGCAAGCATAAAGCTATTCATTGTCCTTTTCAATGGCATGATAGTAGAAAGGTGACACAGCATTAAATTACCCAGCTGAAATTCAAGAAACGTCAGCATTTATTATTTATTTATAGTTTAACGAATTATTTTTTTCCAGTTAGGTAAAACTAAGTTTTAGTCCTGCCTATGGGAGAGAATTCAGGAAGTAAACAATTTACACTATGGGAATATACATCTGATATACTTCAAATCAGAAAATACTAATAAAATTGATGGTATTTCTGCAATAATATCAGTGAAATAATGCCATAAGCAGGTCTGAACTACCATAGTGAGGAGCACAAAAGATAGGTAACAGCAACACAGGAGAGTACCATACTTAACTGACATACATTTAATTACAAAGTGAACATACCTTAAGAGACTAAGTTGGATTCAGTAGACATATAAAAAGGCAGGTAACAAGACAACCATATCAGATGAAAGATACTGGACTTCCACTGAAGAGACAATAATAATATGATTGAAAAGTTAAATGTAAATGTAGTCATATTTACAGCAATCAACACAAAGATGTGGTAAAAACAAGAGAAGAGGAATGGAGCAACATTCTCTTAAAATGCACTAACATTTATTGCAAAACTCATGGCTAATACACTAAAACTTGCATTAATGTATACATGTTTAGAAGAACATTTTAGAAGCAAATTTTGTAATACTGTATTTATATTAAGTTGTGTATTTATTACTTGCACTCAACTTATGATTGCATGATGCAATTCAGCTAATCTTTAAATTGCTGTTTGCAGTTGTTGAGCACATTGAGATGAATTTTTACGCCGCTATACAGAGAGGACAGATCTTCCCACGTTTAGCACATGTTTAATATATCAGCCGTGATCTTTATAATAAATGTCAGTCCACTTTAGGTGAACATTACTCCAGAGCATTTGTATCATATTTGAGAGTCTTGCTTGTTTAGATTATGTTTACAATAATGGATGCAGGTGTTAATAAGGACAATAATAAACCAGAACAAAATACATACATAATGACACCATTATGTACATACATGTGGTGCCATAAACAGAAACACACTTTACTCATGTAGCAGCATGCTTTTAAGAGCAGAGAGAGGAGTGGACATACATAAAAGGACAAAACTTCACAAATGTATCAAAATGGAACAGTAGTGGCTAAATGGACAAAAATAGGAACCCTGATTCCAAAAGACTTGCTCTCTCTCTCTCTCTCTCTCTCTCTCAGTGTGTGTGACCCCTTATACTGAGAGCAGGTGTTTTGGAATCTGGTCCCCAAAGTCTGTCTGTTTATTGCTAGGCCTTGCATCGAAGTAAGTCACTTACACTGACAGCAGGTATTTCGGAATCAGGGCAGACTTCACTGAGACTAACTCTTTTGGGATCTGGCCCAGGGAAATGGTGAAAGTGAGCTAGTTGGGAAAAGTGAAGACATTAACAAAAAAATCCCTCATCATATTACCAGAAATAACGTGTGAGTGTTTTATTTAAATCATACACAGAAATGGCATTCCCATAATTTCAGGCTTATTTTAATTTTGTTTGACCATTTATGAAGCTGATAAGAGGTAAATCAACATTTTTTTTATTATCATGGAAATCTTGCCTCCAAAATAAAACAGCTACCATCTTCAAAGGTTTTTGAAGGACAGTGACGTAGGTATAGATGTCTGCCATGTTAATTAAGGTATTAGCATAAGATTTATACCCTCTTGAGTCTGCTGATAGTACTCAATTGGCTATAGAATGTAAAATGACACAATTGGGTGTTCACTTACATACCATTACACTAACAGCTGCTCTGTATGTAAACGTCTCTCTTGTACTTGTTTTCCTTCCCTGTGGTTTAAATTTCAATGTAATCTAATGTGAATTTGCATAAGGGTTACTCTTTTCTTGATTTATGCCAACACATTTTTTAATATGATGAAGTACACTATTCATTTTTATCTAACTGCCGTGAGGTATGGAGAAGTGGCAGCATTCATTGGCCCACATTTTTGTATCTTGTTTCCTGTGTTGTAGGCTGGTAGCCAAATTAACACCATTAGGCTGGCATGGAATATTTAAGGAACATTTAAACAATCAGCTTATGTTGTTTTCTGTATATGGCATGCTAAAATGCTATCCAAATTTAAATCCTTAAAAGGAAAACATTTTTCTTTTTATTAGTGTTATCTGGGACATTTCTCATCTATGTTTCCAAGACTACTGTTATTTCAGGACTTCATAGTTGCTATGAACCCATAAATACTGATATTATGCTTAGTGCTGCAGGAATTTCCAGCTTGCATATCAGACAAAATAGATTAAAACCATTTTAGATTAATTTGTGTGGCTTGAGGTCAACATAACTTAACATTTCATTGTTAGTATCCATGTGAATTCAGAAAAGGTTCGTAAAGTACAATGTAGAAGAGAGGAAGGACAGAGGAAGAAACCGTTTTTCTTTGTGTGGACTGGCATATGTAAGAGGTACAGAAAGAACAGGAGAATTAGGTATGACTGCACGTTGGTCTCGAAGATCTGTAATAACTGTGCTAACAGCTTTTACAAGCATCCTTGTTTTTTCATTGCTAATAAGTGTGTCGCACAACATCTGGCATACTGGCTCATTCTGTGGGAATATATCTATGAGAAATTACAAATGCAAAACACATCTGGATGCCAACGTTTCTAGGCACAAAACTAATTTTTTATTTAAAGGTGTGGCATCCAAAAGAAGTGACACATGTAAATACATTTTAATATTAACAGTCATCTTTCAGTGAAAGGTCTTCTAATTTCTAAGGGTGCTTGCATAGGCAAACTTCAAAGTAGAAACATAAACTGGTTACATAGTTTTTCCTGATGCTGTTGTTCATGTTGAGACGACCCCTGCCCCCCCAAGCAAGTCACTTAGCCTCCTTCTGCTTATAAGTTCCTTGTGAAAATGGGGTTTGGCTCAGGATACATCTCCCAGCTACACAGTTTTGCCTTTCTTTTTCTTACCTCAACTGAAAATACCAGATGACAGCAGTTCAAAACAAAAAATATGCAGATGGAAGTGCTTAAGTGAGTTCTTGTATCAAAGAGAAGAGAAGTTTTCATCTCAATTTTTTTGAGATGGTTTATAAGAAGCTGCTCAACACAATGGTCACTTCTGCAGTAGCCAAAGCTAAATGGGCTATATCCTGCCTATGATATGACTACTGGACAGATTTTCAAATCTTCAGCACATCTTTCACATACCCTAACTGCAGTGAGGCTGAAGGAGAGTTGTATAACACAAGTTGTCACGTTACCAAAAGCTTCAGAGCTTTCTTGCTGCCAAAGTTCATTCGTACTACAAGCTTCGTGGCCAGATAGTGTTCTGTCAAGCTGGGCAGATAAGCACCCTTAAGAAATAATACCTTCCACTTATTGTTTTTCTGTTCTAAAGGAATCTGATTTCTTGTCTTGGCAATTATTGTATTTTAACTCTGTTCAACAAGGGCTTCTTGCCTGGGTCAGTTGACTGTTGTACGATCTGTTCATAGGTTCATAGGTTCATAGGTAGGCACTAGGCTATCGGCCTAAGGGCCTACGTAAGCCTAGCCAACAAGGTTGTACTAGATTTATATACTTTGTACTGTTTAAAAGTGTTTTGTTGGTATAATATTTGGTGCTCAGTGTAATTTTTTTTTTTAATCTGTCAGAAGGGTTACTTAAGCTGCGGGGGTACAGCGGTTGCATTGTTGCCTCATAGCAAGAGGTTCTCCTGTTCGATTCTCAGCTAGCGTGTGGGGAGTGCCTTCTGCGTGGAGTCTGCATGTCCTCCCCACAGTCGAGTGGCCTCCGAAAGACATGCGTGAATGAGCGTGCCTTTGCTGAAGGTTGGGCGTCGGGCTGGCAACTCTGCACCATAAAAATCTACTGCCAATCATTAACGGACTGGATTTCCACTGTGGCGACCTCTTACGAAAAGCCGAAAAGACAAACAACAACAGAAGGGTTACTTAATGCTTACTGCTCCTAGTACCTGGTGTTCACTACTGTTTTTCGGCTTGAACATGGAGCAATCCGTGGCCTCCATGATTTCCTTCTCTCCCACTTGCCAGAAGAAAATTTTGAGTAAGATCGGGTAATTCTGTTGTTGTTTCTATTGCAGATCTGCAGAAGATCCATGGAGAAGGATCCAATGATGCCTTATATGCCAGGCATAGATCCCCCCTCAACACTTTATAGGAGATGGAGTACTGGGACAGGGCTTTGAGTTGATCCTCACAGAACATGTTCTTTATGTCTTGTATCTTTTTTGTGAGGAATCTCTGTGGATGCCCATTTGTTGCATGTGCCTGGTCAGGTACATACTGAAAGAGGTGTCATACTCAGTGATTGGTCCGATGAAATCCAAATACAGTGGAGTGATAATATCCTTGGACCTAGTAACTATAACCTTGCTTATAAGTTGTACAACATAGAATGATTTCCTTACCACTGTAGCCACATGATGGTCAAAAGCTAGGTTACTGTCTACATGCATCCCCATACACCTGACTACTGAGTCTACTTTTAAGGGTGTGTTATCAATGAGGTAGGTAGTTTCTAGGGGTAGCCAACTTCCCAAAGGATACTGTTACACATTTCTTGGCATTTAGTTTTAAACACTGGTTCTGGCACCAGTTATTTGTCTGAGTCAGCCTTTCTTGGAGGATATCAGTGCCTTGCTTGATTCTATGACTACACCTACTTTACAATTATCTGCAAACTTGGTCAGGCAGAGGCTCTTGATTTTGACTTTGATATCAGAGAAGTAGATGCCAAAAATGCAGGGCTCCACTACTGACTGGTCTCTTTGTGGAGGTGGGCACCCCTATCCTAACTTCTTGGGTCCTATATGAGAGCCACCCAGCCATCTAGCAGGTGACATAGTGGTTTATGCCTAAGTCTATGAGTTTGTCTACAATGCTCGAGTGGGATATTGTATCAAATGTCTTGGCCAGGACAAGATAGGCAGTATGCATCATTTTGCCCTTATCCATCACCTTGGTGACCTTCCTAAATAAGTCCTACAGGTTGATTAGGCATGATTTGCCCATAACAATATTAAACTAGGTTGGATCTAGTGTCTGAAAACTGTCTGTGTCATTGTGAATCATTTTCATGATAATTGTTTCCATAGTTTTGCATATAATACTAGTCAGACTTCTAGGTCTGTAGTTACCTGTCTCCAAAGATTGCCCACCCTTGTATAGAGGGATGATTGTTGCAGTTCTCCATTCACATGGCACAAAGTTTGTCTACAGGCTACATTTAAACTAATGGTCCTCATAGGTCATATTTCATGCTATTTAGGAGCCAGCCTGAGATATTTTTGGGGCCCATTGATGCAGTATACTTGGTCTTGAACAGCACATTGAGGACCTACTCCCTGGTGCTGATTGAGCGGGTTATGTTTGATGGTATTTCCTGAGGGGTAGCTGGGAGGGGGAGGGGGTAAAACTGGAGCTGAATTTTTCAGCTAGTAAATTTGCTATATCTTCTGGGTCTGTATAAGCGGCTCCATTTACAAATAATTAATCGCACTGTTGTGTACTGCCTTTGAGGATGCAAACATAGCTAAAGAAAGCCTTAATGTTGTCCTTGGCCCGGGATGCTATTTTTTGCCTCAAATTTGGCTTTGGTAGACTTGATTTGCCCTCTGATTTGCTTGTTTGAACTGATGAGAGATTTATTTTTTTATCTCACTGGGTATTGCACTTCCTAATATTTGCCATGATTTTCTTCCTTTTGTTATGCAACCTGTTGATGTTGGGATTCACCCAGTGCGGCATATTTTTTTATTTGCTCTGTGCTTATTCCTGGTAGGTACAGCTATTTCCATGCATCTATTAACATGACTGTACAGGGTGTCCGTGAACAATTCCACACAGGCAACGATGTTCACAGGGTTTGGGGTGGCTTGAAATTCTGTCAAGTTATCACTTAATAGTTGGAAGCTTGCCTTAGAATAGTTCCTAAATGTTCCAAGGTTACCAGGTGTCCCAGGTTTTATTTGTAAGTCAAAGGTGACAGCGTTAAGGTCCTACTTTACCAAGAGGACATCACACTAGTGTGGGTGCAGCATTCTTCCATGTTAGGCAGGACTAGATCCAGTATGTTTGTACCTACAGTGGGTTAATGGACTCTCTGGTCCAGGTTGTTTGTATCAACAAAATCTAGGAATCTCTGAGCCTGCAAATTTGGGGCTGTGCATGATTCCCAGTTAACAGTGGGGTAATTAAAGTTACCCATAAATATGGTATTGGGTTGAATGGTGGGTGTCTCTATGGGTGTCTCCCCAAGAAGTATAAGTATGAGTTATAGGTTTTCTGGGTCATAGAGAGGGACCTTTAGCTGCAAGGAGATAGTATGGGACTTTGCCTGTGGTAATCTGGACATGGAGAAGCTAAAGCACATCATTCTGTTTGACCAGACTTGAGGTATGCTTGTTTTTAGCAGTAGCTGGTCTAAATATTTGGCAGGCATTGTAACCCTGCACTGCCAGGGTGTTTTTTTATAGTTTTAAACCATGTCTCTGTAACTGCACAACTACATTTTCCAGACTGAGGAGAGCTTGTAAGGAGTGTAGTTTCTTGTTTAGACTCCTGGCGTTGGCAGTAACACCTTTAGATCTTCTAGGGTTGGTTTTCCTATATTGGAAGGTTTATCAGTTTGACATTGCATAAAAAAGGCACAATGGGGCAGAACAATGTTTTAGTCAACATAGGGAGGACAGATGCAGATGATCCCTAGCAAAGCATGTAGTCTGTTGTCTATATCCTCCCATGCTGCAAATATTGCATCCCCTTGGAGTGATACCAAAAACTAAGCTATTTATTAAAGTCAGTCATTTACCCAATAGTAAATCACTTAAGTCGCATACCAGTTCCTTTCCTGGTATAATATCCACTGCCTACCTGATGTCTCCTAAAACAGTCTGCCTTCTTTACAAATGTCAGAATGTAATAACATATTTCAACCCGTTGCCATCTGATATATATAAACAACATACCTCCTTGCCCCTTCCACCAAAACACAGCCATCTGTATATATGCCTGAAGTTTGCTTGTTAGAAAAGTGAAAAAAGTAACAATCACAGTAATGTATTTTAATTTCTTGCTCCTAGACAGTACACTGCCCCCTAGACAAGTTAACCTGATGTTGTATGCACACCTCTAAGGTTTGTAAGGAAAGTTAAAGAAATAACAACTACACTGACCCCCCCCCCACACACACACGCAAACCAGCTACAACAGACTTCTGTGCACACCTTTGAGCAGGGACACTTTTAGACTAACAGTGTTTCTGTATGTTTTAGTATGTCCCAATTTTTCCGTGTAATATCAGTAACACCAGTAGTATTAACACTATATTTCATGAAGTTCCTAAACTTTGGTTAGTCTGTAGATCTGCTGACAAAATATTTTTCATGAAAACATCCACAGACTAACCAAGGTCGTAATAATAACGCTACGTTTAGGTACATCATGAAATATAGTGTTAATGCTAGTGGTGTTACTGTTATTATATGGAGAAATTGGGACATACTAACTGCTATGCCAGAATTGGGTAAAATAATAGGTGCGTCTCCCAGTTTTAATTTTAAGAAATGCCCTGACCTGAAAAAGAAAATATGTTATAAGGAAATGCATGAAAAGAAGGGCCGATCCACTAGAATTAAAAGAAAAGGCACTGTTCCATGCTATAATTGGGTTTTCTGTAAACACATTGATCCTTCTCTTACTTTTGAGCATCCATGAACAAAGCACATTTATGAATTTCATCACTTTGATACTTGTAACACAGAAAATCTGGTTTATTTAGCTGTGTGCACAACATGCACAAGTTTCTATATAGGCAAATCTAATAGAAAATTTAATGAAAGAATTTCTGAAGATCTTTCAGAAATTAGAAGGAATATTCTTACTAATTCCTCCACTAAGCATATTCATGACAATGGTACAGACCATGCATTTAAATTTTAAGTTAAACAAAGGATATTTTTTTAACATAAGAGGCGGTGATGTTCTAAATGCCACTGACCTAGCTGAATACAGGTGTATTTTAAAACTGCAGGCTGACAGTGCACCTGGATTAAATGCTTCAATTAGTTTAAAACCTGTATTAAAACAAAAGCAAATGAAACTGAAGTGAATGTTACTATAATGACTACCTGCATCTGTTGTACTTTTTAAGTTGCTTTTGAATGTACTTCATGTTCCTGTGTCTTTAAACTTTAGGTTCTTTGTATAACAAGCTGAGCTCTTATTTGGCAGCGGGATCATGTGCTGTATTTAAAAACTCTGTATTTGAACTGTGTTTTATATGCACTGAAGAAGGGATTATTCCCGAAAGCTTTGCTATTTGTATTTGTATTAATGGATTCCTATTACCTGATCGAACATTTAGGTTAACGACCTAAACGTTGATCTTGTAATAGTGAAAGCAAAAAAACACAAATGGCCAATTTAACACAGGGAAAGAATTTCCTTGGCCGTTATGTGGATTTTGCCCCTTTCCCCACTGTAGAGTGATCACAGAGTTGGTATATTTAGTTGGGGGTGTTGGGGTCAAAGCCCCCCACTTCATTTTGGTTTAATTTTTTTTTTTTTTTTTTTTTTTGTGGCCAAGGAAATTCATTCCCTACATTAAATCGGCCATTTGCTGTTTTAATTTTTCGACATTACCAGTTCGACATGTAGGTATTCGCTAACCTAAATGTTCGATCAGGTAATATAGACTCTGTATTAAAATAAGTGAGTTTTTTATTTCTCGTATTGTTTTTACACTGTGAGGTATGAGTTTCTGGCCAGAGGCCACTACTAAGCCATTGCTGAAATCCAATTATCCAGTATGCAGTGTGGGGACCACTAGTCCCCAAAGGTGTAATAGTCTGGATGCTCTGTGATGCATTTATAACTTATTTTAGAAAAGAAAGGATTTTGCTTTATTGCCCTGAATGTCAGTTCTTTCCCATAGTAATGTACATCAGCAGAGGATTAAGGCTCTAAAATGTTAATGAGCATGTAGTCCAAGGTATAGGGTTTCATTCCTTTCACCCCTGTTTGTAGGGTTTCATTCCTTTCACCTCTGTTTGTAGGGTTTCATTCCTTTCAGCTCTGTTTGTAGGGTTTCATTCCTTTCACCTCTGTTTGTAGGGTTTCATTCCTTTCACCTCTGTTTGTAGGGTTTCATTCCTTTCACCTCTGTTTGTAGGGTTTCATTCCTTTCACCCCTGTTTGTAGGGTTTCATTCCTTTCACCCCTCTTTGTAGGGTTTCATTCCTTTCACCCCTGTTTGTAGGGTTTCATTCCTTTCACCTCTGTTTGTAGGGTTTCATTCCTTTCACCCCTGTTTGTAGGGTTTCATTCCTTTCACCCCTGTTTGTAGGGTTTCATTCCTTTCACCTCTGTTTGTAGAGTTTCATTCCTTTCACCTCTGTTTGTAGGGTTTCATTCCTTTCACCCCTGTTTGTAGGGTTTCATTCCTTTCACCTCTGTTTGTAGGGTTTCATTCATTTCACCTCTGTTTGTAGGGTTTCATTCATTTCACCTCTGTTTGTAGGGTTTCATTCATTTCACCCCTGTTTGTAGGGTTTCATTCCTTTCACCTCTGTTTGTAGGGTTTCATTCCTTTCACCCCTGTTTGTAGGGTTTCATTCCTTTCACCCCTGTTTGTAGGGTTTCATTCCTTTCACCTCTGTTTGTAGGGTTTCATTCCTTTCACCCCTGTTTGTAGGGTTTCATTCCTTTCACCCCTGTTTGTCTACTACATGACTGTAAGCCACTTAAGAAAACAGTGCTTCTGGGTCGCCCCTGATAAAGGGGGCTAGTGTCTACTGGGCTTACCTGGTTAACAAAATGAATAAAATAAAAATGAAAAATTAAAACAAAAGCAATTGCAAGATGACCTTCTCTTGGAATCTACTAGAACTCTTCTTCTCAGCTCACCAAAAACCAAAGCAATACTTTTTGGATTTATCCAAACATTAGCCACCATAGGACAGACTGGAATGTATTTTAATAGCAATCTTCAACCTCTTGAAAGCACTGCGCCATTTCAATACCTAAGCATCCCAGTAGACAGGAATCTTAACTTTCAACTTGACATAAAAGGACCAAACCAAAAAATTCCCAAACTTCTGTTCTGGACTTTTGAGAAATATAACTTTTTTCTCTCTAGCAGTAAGGGTATCCATAGGAAAAGGAGTCTCCCAAACCCAGTTAGACTATGGGCTATCAAAAGTTGTCAAAAACAGAATTTAAACTTACTTCAAATAACAAATAAAATCTGAAGGATTGTCAGTCTTGTACACCAAAAAGAACACTACTGTACTTTTTTATTAAAAAATATAACTTGACTTCCAATACATCGGAGATCACACTTCCCAGTTGCCTTCTGTTTGTTCAAACTAGTAAAACTAAACTCTTTCTCCTTATTTATCAGGTAGATTCTGAAATAGAAAACTACCTGTAACTGGCACTTCTCATGAAAGGGTAAAGAGTTCTTAAAACGTGAAAAACTCAAGAGAAGTTTTGTATGTGTGCATGTGTGTGTGCGTGTGTGTGTGTGTGTGTGTGTGTGTGTGTGTGTGTGTGTGTGCGCGTGTGTGCGCGTGTGCGCATGTGTGTGTGTTAAGCAAAGTGTGTTTGTTTCCCTTAAAATGAAAAATGAACATTGCTTTGACTTTTTCGCAGTAAATAAACTTCACTTTATTTAAGAAAATGTCTCCAGTGTACTTCACTTGCTACTAAGGGTGAATGAATGAATGTGTTGATTAAAACTGTGAAAGCTATGACACTGCATTTGCTGTGGAGAGCGCAACATTGGTATTTTTGGCGATGTTTTGTTTTTTCCCTGGTTACGTTTCCTTATGTCTTTGTGTATACGGTAACTGGTTTTTCTCAAATATCATGCTGTATTTTCTTCTCCAGAAAAAGGATGCAAGATTGGTCTGCAAAATTACCTTCTTAGCCACAGAAGGAAAAATGCTGCTTGTTTTCATTATGTGTCATTAAAATACATTAAGTTCTTGGGTGAACATGCTGAAAATATCCAAAATTATGACATGTTATTTCATTTGGCAAAAGAAGCACCTCAACTCTGGCAAACCTTAGTCCGTAGATTTATTCCAAAACCTTCAGCAGAACAGTTCTGTATAGCACTTTATGAATAACATTACTGTTATTTCTCAGCTCCAAGTCAAACTACATTTTCCACTGCAGAATGAAACTGCTCCTGTTCTGCAAAACCACATTCTTTACTACTTAACAACCATTTTTTTGTCTGTGACCATGAGCAGATCTACAATGGACAATAGAGGTGAAAGTTCTGACAATGCATAACTATAAAGCTGCATTTAACTTTGCTAATTTTCATAACATTCACCAAAAAGGAAATTAATTTATAATTGTGTCTTTTGACCACCTCCTGGACATTCATACTGACACTTCTCAGATTTCAGTATAAAGTATTTTTGCTCCTCAAATGAGAGTTTGCCCTAATGTTATTGGTTGTAGGACAGATCCCAGAATTCATTCTGGTTGAATGGCATGTGCTTGAATACAGTGAACTGAAACTGATTTCTAAGAATCCGAATTATCTGATTTTATTTTTTTTTCTGCTTGTTGTAATTAGTATGTATGAAGTGACTATCACAGTGTTTCTTTTTCTGTTTCTTTTTTTTATACCTTGGGAAACCCTTTTCTTTTGTGGTTGATTGTGATTCAAATATAATCCTATAATGGCATATTGTCAACTAGAGGCCTTCCTTCCCACCAATAACAACCAGAAGACAACAAAATCAATACACAAGTTCAGTAAAATAATCGTTTGTAATAAATAACATTAAAATCCCAAACTGCAAAATGTAAGTTTAACATAAAAATGAACTGTCTCTATTAATGCATGTTGGTGTCCCCCCAACTCTGCCTGTTCTAGTCAGCTCCTCATAACAACTGGGTGGCACACACAGTGTCTCCATAGCTCCACCATGACTTCTGATTTAGTCTGCTCAGATAACAACTACCTATGATTTGCAAATGCAAGGGGGGATGGGGGGTAGATATTGCAAAGGTACTTGCCCATCAGTATGATCTGCATGCTGCCCACACCCATTTTCCGAAAAAAAAGTGTCTTGCGTTTTAGGTATGTAAATTACTGAAAAGAAACAAAATTGATAAAATACATCCTGACCATGAAAGGCTGACTGCAAATTAAACAAATCCCAGCCTGGATCATTCAAGTGAATGTCATCATTATGACAGAAATCAGGATCTGGCATACCCAGATCAGGGTGCTCTGTTCCAGAGGAAAAAAATCTGCATAGCTGCACTGCGGTTCAAGAATCATTGCGTGAAATCAATCATAGCTGGTTTGCAGACTTTGCTCCATCTTAATCATAGCAAGATGGATGAGCATCCTAAGTGTATAAGAGGAAACCTTTGGAATAAAACGACTAAATCAGCCAAGGCTTTTTTGAGAAGAATCCATTTTGGTACCTAACGGAGGTCATTATCACCCAAATGGATTATTAAGGCTTTAGGTACTCTGCTGAAAAGGTGCGAATTCTCAATAGATGGCAAAAACTGAAGCCATGATAGACCTGGGTACCCGAGCCCTGCTGCTGTCCACTGAGCAGGATTGAGGCAAAGATTCATGCCATTAGGTCTGATGGATGCGCTGTAGATGGAGTGGCCTAAGATCATCTGTAGGGATGGACCAAAAAGAAACATAAAAATAAATCATCTAATGTAACTGAGAAAGGCATCTTATTGCTTTCCACTTGTGAGCTTTATCAACTCCAACAATTGCCCATCTGTGGCAAAAGCACAGAATCTCCCTAATCTGAAGGAGTGAGAACTGTAGCTGTCATGAACAATGCTCTGGCAACTTAAAGCTTTGATCAACATGGTGGTGGCATCTGAGGTGTACAAAAGCTGGCCATTTGGTTGACAGAACACCAAATCCTGAGCTTGCCTAAAATTTTCTGTGTTGCCATGCCTTAGTGAACTGGACAGGAAGTCAAAGTTTTTGATTTGCATAAGGAAAGATGATGCTCACCTCTGAGTTGGTCTGTTTTGGATTTTGTTAACCGACGTAAGATGTACAAATTTATTAGCATAACATCAGAGCAACATAGCGACTGCAGTAATTCAGCAATGCTGAAGGCCCCAGCAAAAAAACAGGTAAATAATATTGCCCATAATGCTAGGGAATGGAAATCTCTAACTGACTTTATCACCCCTGGCAGCAATTGAGGCTCTATAGGCCTCCTCAAATCTCTGCAGTTGGCATTCATGTGACTCCATCCTTTCTGCAATCTATTGATAACCCAATACTGAGACAAATTGGTCAAGCCTAACTATCTTTTTAACTAACTTAGTGCAGTAATTTGAATTTGTAGGGAGGCGGGGGAGTCTCATAGGATGCATCTTTGCAAAATTTAATGAATCTTGATATTGAATGACCAGCACCTGTCTTCAACTGGTAAATTCAAATAAAAGGCTTTAAATTTTGATAAGGCAAAAGTGTAAGATTGCCTGGTGTTTGCAGCCCATGGGTTGTTCAGAAAAGTCACTATCATTCTTCTCCAAGGAACTGTATTTGTGGAGTTTCTGGTGTGAGAAAGCAGTTTGCCTCCAGAGCTAGCGACTGACACCTGGACATCTGGAGACAGGATAAACTGTCATGATAACATTTCAAACACCAGGTACATGTTTATCAGGAATGCGAGACTGATTTTCAAACTGAGTAGTACAGTAGCCTCAGAAAAGAGGATGGACTCTGTTTGAAAGGATTAATAAGTAGGATCTGAACAGAGGACGGACTCTGTTTGAAAGGATTAGTAAGTAGGGAACAGAGGACGGACTCTGTTTGAAAGGATTAATAAGTACGATCGGAACAGAGGACTGACTCTGTTTGAAAGGATTAGTAAGTAGGATCGGAACAGAAGACAGACCCTGTTTGAAAGGATTAGTAAGTAGGATCGGAACAGAGGATGGGCCCTGTTTGAAAGGATTAATAAGTAGGATCGGAACAGAGGACGGACTCTGTTTGAAAGGATTAGTAAGTAGGATCTGAACAATGGCTTGATGCTCTTTCCTGACCTATCAAATGCCTTTGACATGGTCAACCATGAACTTCTCATTCTTTCACTAAAATCAATTTCCCTCAACAAGCCTACTATCCAGTGGTTCCAGTCCTACCTGACTGGTAGACAACAGGCGGTACTATGGCAGGGCAAACTCTCCAGGCAGCTACCTCTCACACTTGGTGTCCCTCAAGGGTCCGTACTAGGCCCACTACTCTTCTCTATTTTTATCAACAACCTTCACACTGCTATCCCTAAAGCTACCTGCATTCAATACGCAGATGATTCCACTCTGATCTGCTCAGCCCCCTCCCCATCCGAACTGCAAACCTTAACCCAACATACATTTAACAATATCGAGAACTGGCTCACCAACCAATGCCTACTTCTGAACCCCAATAAAACTAAACTTCTACTCTTCTCCCCCACTAGTAGATTTACCACACTTTCATTCTCTGTCACATTTAACAATGGTACCACTATTTCCCCAGATCATCACTCCAAACTGCTAGGGGTTATCATAGACAATAATCTCAAATTTGACCTACAGGTCAACAAAACCATATAGACCATCAATAAGAAGCTTGAATCACTGTAGAGAAACAAGACATTTTTAACCCCACTGGCTAGGACTGCAATCTCCTTATCACACCTACTCTCTACTCTTTTATATGCCTCACCTGTACTCTCAAACCTCAACAAATTCGAACTAGGTAAGCTGTCCCATAGCTACAATCATATTGCCAGATTCGCCACTGGCTCCACCTATAGAACTCACCACTGTCAGAACCTTAAACAACTAGAGTGGCTAGAACTGCCCAGCTTAATTCAATTCAATAAACTCTTAATAGCGCACAAAATTTTGTACCACCCTGAGGATACCCCCTTACTTAAAAATATTATTAAGCCATATAGCAACCTGAGATCCTTACGGTCAGCCGATAAACTACTGGTCCAAACCCATAAAGCTAATAACTCTGCTGGTGAATCCCTGTTTGCCAACTTTGTTGGCAAAACCTGGGATTTGTTGCCAAACTATATAACCCTACAATCCTCCAAACGTTGCTTCAAAAAAAAAAAAAAAAACTCATACAGTATCTCAAAGTGAATTGGCTATGTCCATGTACCAACCCTGATTAAGTTATAAACTGAAAGTATATTCTGTAATTATCATAACTTATAACTACGTCACCAAGCTCTGCTTCCAATCTGATGTCTCTTACTTTTAATTGTGTCTGTCCATGAGATTTGTGAGTCCCTACTAGGGAACACTACTAAGCCATTGTATATAATCACTTTGTTTTTATAATTCTTTGCTAACTTCTGTGTATTCTATGTAAGTTTGTCTATGTGGAGCTTTTCTCCCCGGGCCTCTGCTGAAAATGGACATGTATCCAGTTGGACTATCCCGGTAAACAAATGTAAATTAAAATAAATAAATAATTAATAAATATTGAAATGAAAAAAAAATTTTTTTTCTTTATCCCTAAAATGCTTTTTCCGAAATGTACACTGCAGTCCAAACATGGAGGATTTCTAAGTATGTGATGTCTTTCCTGACTGGCTCAGGCCAAGAAGATGGCTATTCAGCTGAAAACTATTTGACCCAGAAGTAAGCACCCATTCCTGTACTGGCCACTCTACTGCATCTGTGAAAAGTTACAGGGAGACCAAAGAAACCCAGTCAGATTGCCATAGTGTGACTCCATTGAATTGACTGAAATAAATGTAAATTGTCCTTTACTCTTTTTGGGGTTCTGACCCAATGGTGTTTCTCTTGCCCTACTTTTAAGACATTTTTGAAGGACCTTGTGAAAGTTCTAACTGTGGGGATCACTCTACAGGTAAAGTTAAGTGATCCCATGAGAGACATGATCTGACTCACTTCGGCCTTGGTGGCTACCAAAAATTCATCAATGGCAACTTCAAGTGCTAGATCTTAAACGATTGTCTGACAAAATCATTTTCCAGACCTAGAAATGTAATGCAGTGACTCGGACCTTCCATGATATCCTCAGCCAATGGGACACAGAGGTGATCACACAGCCCAGTGAATTTGTACAGACCTTCACTGGCACCTTGCTCACCTTCCCCAATGATGAGGAAGCCATGAAGATAATGATGAACAGCTTGATTCATAGCCCTTTGCTGCCAACACCAGTGTAACGCTGTGTTAAATGACTCAAAAATACCAAAGGCAATGGAACATCCCATTGGCATGGCTATGTTGAAATATATATGATTTTGAAAGGATGATCCCAGCCTTGGCCAATCTGTTTCTCAAATGGGCAGCGAATGAAAGGCCAATTTAATATCAAGCTTACCCAGCCAAGGCTCATTAAAAAGCCTTTAAAGGCCTTTGAAATGTGAGATATTATGTGAGAACCAGGGAGATTGCCATTTGTTATCAAGAAAGAGTCAATGTGTTGGCTACTGGGGGCATTAGCCACAACGTAATCTGAATCCTGGGATCTCTATCAGATTTATCACTTGGAGCACCCATTGCTTAACCTCTGACCCCTTCACTGATTGCCCTGAGTTGGATGAGGAGGGAACACTCATCTGTGAAGTGTTAGAAGATCCCTCTTCTCTTGGAACCAGTGGGAAGCAAACCCTTTCTATAAAACCAAATTAAATAACCTACCCCTGCTGGCATCTGGACGGGAGTCCAGAAATTCTTTTAGGTACTATTCCTGTGTCAGATGTTTTATAACCTCCTCCTCTTGATCCTCCTCACCAAGGGGCCTTCATTATCTGGTTCCTCTGAGGCGAATACTGGAATGGCAACCTCTGGTGAGACTTTTGATTCCGGTGTACTTTCAACAGTCTTCTGAGATTTGCATCTGCCCCGCTTGGCTGGGGATTTAGCTGACTGGGGGGAATCTAGTTTGGTATCATTTGTCCTCTCTTGGACCCCAACAGGGCTTGACTACCAGCAGATTCTAATTCATGAAACAGGACTTCAGCCCCGGCAGCTATTTTGGCCCAACAAGATTTTTTTAATGTAGATTAAAAATGGGTTAGTGAATGGGCTAGTGTGACTGATGAGTAGATCCCCGCAAATTTTGAAACAAATTTCCCAAGTAACAGGGTGACCTCACCTTATATATACATATATACTGAAAATGGTATGCCCATGTCCTTCCTGGGACCAGTACAATACTACAAAGTCAGAAGAAGGACAGGAAGACTACATAAATTAAGGAAAAACACACTCTCAGCACTGCTTGAACAACAATGGTGAAAAAGTCATAACCTCCAAATGTCTATCGCAAAGACCAGAGGAATATCCAAGATGTTAGCCTATTAATAAAATATTTAAGTCCTCACACTTAATTATTTTTTTCTTTTTACAATAAGAAAGCAACCTGGTGGTGTAAACCTTGGCACGAGATGATTGTCACTGTTGAAGTGACACCTGGACTCCATCTGCGAAATGGAAAAAGGGGTGATGGATGGATGGATGGATGGATGGATGGATGGATGGATGGATGGATGGATGGATGGATGGATGGATGGATGGATGGATGGATGGATGGATGGATAAAAGTAATTAGGACTTATCCAAATGGTTCTAGACCACCGTTATGAATTGTCACACAGCTACACAAAGGGAGAAGACAAAACCGGGTGGAAAACGATCACCTGTCTGAACTGCTTCCTTGACTTTAGGCGATAAACAAACTAGTTCATACCCTGCGGATGTTGGTCCAGTGTTGCTGACAACAGCATTTGCCTAAGCAAATGCTCTATTGTACAAAAATAACACAATGTAAACTGATTTTCATGTGCTTACAATGTGATATCCATGCTTGGATTTCATCTGTTTAACTTTTACTATGTAACCTTCATGTTGTCATTGTAACTGTTTAACTATGTAACCTATTTGCTTCTTGGGCATGACACATAGCTAAAAAAGCTCAGTTGACCAATCTACTTATCTAGTTAACAAATAGAAAAATTACAATAAAATAAACTACAATAAATATGCTGTCGTTTTTAGATATTATACAAAGGTTTGTTTTAATGACAGGATAATATTTTCCATTTAAGACTGTTGCACTAGATAATTAGTGTATTTTCCCACAAGATGAAGTGACCTTGCAGGTAGTTAAAGTTTTAGGTAGTGGAGCTTCCGATACAGAGATATAGGAGGCTTGTTATAGGCAGAAAAAAGTAGCAAATAGGTGAATTCTATTTGCTGCAACAATGACTGTATTGGAGACAGATATTACTGGAAAAACCTAAAAATTAATGTGTGCGGCTGTTTTTTTTTTTCTTATTTCAAAGTGTTACAGCTATTTAACACAGGTTTTTCTTAGAAGAAGAGAAATACTGGGGTTAAAATTCTGGTATGTAGCTCACTGTACAAAAGACTTGTCAGTTTATGATTTAGGGTTTATTTAGAAATTCCTTGGTGGTTTTCAGTTGTTATATTATTTGTGTTTAGACTTGCTTTTGTAGATTTAATTCAGTCTGAGTTATTTGTAAAATAACGTTGAGGTCTTAGCTTTATACTCTGTTGAGGCTTCCACTCCCCTGTTACTAGAGCATCTAGAAGCAAAGAGTTCTAATAGCACAAGCAGAATAAAGACCCTGAATCACAGCTTCCAAGAAAAATCTGACATCCCTCCAAACCACAGCTAACAATATCTATACATTTGTTCCCCCGGTCCCAACAAGGAAACATTACTATTATGTCCTTTAAAAGGCAAAAAGGTGCACCCTCAGTCTAGCATTCCTCACCCTTATGGGTACTGCCCATGTCCCTTATGGACAGAGGCAAGCTGTAAAATGACTCAGGGCTCCAATACCGAAAGAACCACTACTCTGATACTACCCCACCCCATATTGGGGGAATTTAGATATAATACTGTCATATCCTGGATATTATTGGTTTGGCTTGTAAAGACTCTTGAGCCATTAGCCTAGCAATCACCTATTGACCTATAAACCTGCATACATTCCCTTTTTTGTCAGCAGGTTAACTAAAAGATATGCTACCTATAACCTAAGATCACAATCCCATAAAAACAACTCTTTACCTACCCCCTAGGAATGGACTTCATAGTACTGACCACAGTTTCTCAACAAAAGCCCCCAAATTTGGGTGTACTTCCTACTAAAGATATAACCACTTCCTTCAAATGAATCTTTCCCCCCAAAAAACTTAAAACAGTTGTATCATGAAAGCTTAAATGAAATCTTAAATATTATGTGACAGGTAGCATAACTTAAACCTACTTCGCTGCTTTTGGGCTATCATTGTCTTCATACTATACACTGTTAATATATTGTTTTGCCTATCTCCCTATCCACTTTCACTTTTACCATCTACCTTTTACTCTTCCTTAACTTTTCCCACCTTTCTACCTTCCCTGCACCCTATACACCTAACTGTACATACTGAGTATATTAAACACTTACTTTGTGTGCCGAATTTTGAACCAGATATTAAACTTGTACAGCTTAAAATGCTGATATGTTTTAGTTATAGTGATAGCTTGCTTGTAAAACATGTTTTCCGTTATTTATCACTATGCATGCATCCACTTGATAATATCAGCTTTGTTATTTCTTGTCTATTATATTCTTCCAGGCCGATCATGTAAATGATCGATTTGGATGAGTGTTTAGCCGTGGTTAACAAATGAATAATAACCAAATGCAAATGGCAGTTAACAAATAAAAATAAATCAATAAACATAAATCTGTATTCGGCCATCCTCCCATATTATATTATTTAAAATGTAACAAGTAATCTTCTTTATCTGCTAACAGTTTCTAGATAGGAAAGGGAATCTGTATCTGAAATTTTAATAACTACACTTGTAATATAATATACTTACTTGATTATAAACTAGATTGCTTTAAAAATTACTTGTTTATTTTTGATGTGATTTGCAGATGTTCTGAAGATTACCTTTCCACCATGGCATGTGATGCATTAAATGCTGGCAAGAACTTTCTCCCATCAGGAAACATTTTTGGCATCTTCTTCACCAAGAAAAATACTTTTAAAATATGTGCTTTTTCCATATGTTGACATCACTTGAGCAAAAACAGGGAACTTTAACCTCACTGACATCAGAGTAGGAAAAACATGAGTTATGTCCATAGATTTTAATTAGCAGACCACCGTACATGACTGAATGTGTCCTATTAAAGTCTGTGGACAGACTGTACTTTACCCCAAGGTAATGACACAGTAGGAGAAACTACGTTTATTTGGGCTGTGGTTTAATAAAAAAGTTTATGAAGCTTTTTATTAAAAAAAAAAACAAAAAAAAAACAGCCCAAAATGTAAGGAAGAACAAGTGGGAAAATACATTTTGACACTGACTCATCATATGTTTATGGAAACGTTGGGAAATCACTTTAATTCAGTTTCCTAGTTGTTGTTAGGGTACTTTACAGTCAGTTTTTAAACTTCTGAAATGTAACTGCTAATAATAAGGGTTTAAATTCTAGGTCTTGGCTTTGTACATTGCTGGGGCTCAGATCTACGTGATGGCAGTACTGTGTTCTTAAACTTGGTAGTTCTTGGCTTGTCCACCCCTTACACTGATTAAATTTCAGTCATGTTACCACCTGTCTTGTTTAAGGCTACAGATTGAAAAACACATAAAAGAAACAGGTCTGTAAGGGTAAAGCAACAAGCAAATAATTCAAGATGAAGGCCAGGCAACGTGGTGGGGGTGGGGGAGGGCAGGGGTACAGATTAGATACTCTGGTTGTTGGGGTGGCAGTGTGGATGAAGAACTTGTGAAAAGAGGGGTGTGTGTGACCTGCAGGGGGATGAAGGCACTTTGACAGAAGCTGGCAGGTGTATAGTGATAGGCAAAAGAACTTAGGAGAGGTCTGAGAAAGTTACCATGAAGGGGCAGCAAATTGTCAGCCAAGATTTGGACACGTATAATAAGGGGGGGAGTACTGGGAATGGTAGGGGAGGTATAAGGAAGCATCCCTAATGGAACAAGGCAGAACAGGGGGCACTGGAGCATTAGAAAACAGAATTCTGAAAGAAGTGATCACCAAGGTGCATCAGAGAATGTAAAGATGGCAAATGTGACAGTAGTAAAAATGAAAACTGAAAGGAGACTGTAAAATACCAATAATTTGTAAGAAAGAAAACAGTCTAGGCACACTGGAAATGGCTCACAAGTAATTTATTGTAAAAAACTCCACACACAAGCGCTTTCACCCTGACACAATGCAGGGCTTTTTCAAGTGAATGAAACAAACTACAAAATCATCCATCTAAATACCCTTGTTCCCCAAAAAGGCGCCAAAATATTTTAAAGTTGTATACCCTCCCCTTATTTAAAACATCAGCAGAAGCAACTGTGTACATTTTACTCACAAAATACAACTTCTGTGGACCACATAGATTAAAATATTGCACATTCCCTTCCCTGATTGAAATGAAATAAAAAATGTTAATAAGATGTCAGTGAACCAAAATAACAATAAAAATAAAAAAAAACCTATTCAACTACATTAGTGAACATATAGTTACAGTTTCCTTGCTTTTTTAACTAGATAAGGTTTAATAGAGATGTGGTCATTTAGACCTGGGAGGTTAGTTGCATTCAACTTTATTTGCCAATAGGTCAGTTTTCTCAATCACCCCCCCCCCCCTACAATATTAGGAGAAAAAGTTTGAATAATGTCCTTTACAGGCACCTCCATGTGAAACCCAATCACACAGGGTTTCTTTTTGGAATTTTAGAACAGGTTTCAATGGACCCTTGGGGGGGGGGTGATTGGGAAAACTGGCTATGCTGTAGGGAGACCTATTGGCAAATAAAGTTGAATGCAACTAACCCCCCAGGTCTAAATGACCACATCTCTATTAAACCTTATCTGGTTAAAAAAGCAAGGAAACTGTAACTATATGTTCACTAATGTAGTTGAATAAGTTTTTTATTTTTATTGCTATTTTTGTTCATTGACATCTTATTAACATTTTTTATTTCATTTCAATCAGGGAAGGGAATGTGCAATATTTTAATCTATGTGGTCCATAGAAGTTGTATTTTATGAGAAAAATGTACAGAGCTGCTTCTGCTGATGTTTTAAATAAGGGGAGGGTATACACCTTTAAAATATTTTGGCGCCTTTTTCGGGAACAGCGGTATTTAGATGGATTATTTTGTAGTTTGTTTCATTCACTTGAAAAAGCCCTGCATTGTGTCAGGGTGAAAGTGCTTGTGTGTGGAGTTTTTTACAATAAACTACTTGTGAGTTGTCTCCAGTGTGCCTAGACCGTTTTCTTTCTTACAGTGTGACAGTAATCCCAAGGAAGAAGCCACAGAGAAAAAATGTACAGGAGAAGGGTGGAGATACAGCAGCTAACCTCGGGCTAAGTTAGAAGTGAGGCTGTAGGAGTACGTGCAGAAAAGGGTAAGGTGGATGAGTAGGTAGACGGTGGCAAGGAGAAAGAGAGAGAGAGTGAGAGAGACAGAGACAGAGATAGAGAGACAGAGAGAGAGAGAGAGAGTGAGAAAGAGAGGGCATGAGAGACAGAGAGAGAGAGTGAAAGACAGAGAGAGAGAGAGACAGAGAGAGACAGAGAGAGAGAGAGAGAGAGTGAGAAAGAGAGGGGATGAGAGACAGAGAGACAGAAAGAGAGAGACAGAGTGATGGAGAGAGAGAGAGAGAGAGAGAGGGACAGAGAGAGAGAGACAGAGACAGAGAGAGAGACAGAGGGGGGGAGAAAGACAGAGAGACAGAGAGAGAGAAAGAGAGAGAGGGAGAGGGGGAAGAGAGACAGAGAGAATGGGACAGAGAGACATAGAGAAAGTGAGACGGAGAGAGAGACAGGGAGAGAGAGACAGAGATACAGAGGGGGAGTGGGGAGAGAGAGAGAGACAGAGAGTGAGAAAGAGAGGGCATGAGAGACAGAGAGAGAGAGTGAAAGACAGAGAGAGAGAGAGAGACAGAGAGACAGAGAGAGACAGAGGGAGAGAGAGTGACAGAGAGAGAGAGACAGACAGACAGAGAGACAGAGAGGCAGACAGCGAGACAGAGAGAGAGAGAGAATAAGAAAGAGATTGGATGAGAGACATAGGGAGAGAGAGAGAGACAGACAGATGCAGAGCCAGAGAGACAGAGACAGGGAGAGAGGGAAGAGAGATAGAGAGAGAGAGAGAGAGACAGAGAGATAGATAGAGAGAGAGAGACAGAGACAGACAGAGAGAGAGAGATAGAGGGGGGAGAGAGAGAGCCAGGGGGGGAGAGAGAGAGAGAAAGAGAGAGAGGGACAGAGGGACAGAGAGAGAGGGACAGAGAGACAGAGAGAGAGGGACAGAGAGACAGAGAGAGAGAGACAGAGAGAGAGAGACACACAGAGACAGAGACAAAGAGCCAGAGGGAGGGAGAGAGGGAGAGAGAGAGAGAGAGAGAGACAGACAGAGAGAGAGAGACAGACAGAGAGAGGCAGACAGTGAGACAGTGGGGAGAGAGACAGAGAGAGAGAGATGGAGAGACAGAGAGAGGGAGAGGGGGAAGAGACAGAGAGAGAGAAAGACAGAGAGAGACAAAGAGAGAGAAAGAGTGAGAAAGAGAGGGGATGAGAGACAGAGAGAGACAGACAGACAGACAGACATAGCCAGAGAGAGAGAGAGAGACAGACAGACAGAGAGAGACAGAAAGAGAGACAGAGAGAAAGGGAGGGGGGGAGAGACAGAGAGAGAGAGAGAGAGAGAGAGACAGAGAGAGAGAGAGACAGAGAGAGAGAGACAGAGAGAGAGAGAGACAGAGAGAGAGAGACAGAGAGAGAGAGAGACAGAGAGAGAGAGAGACAGAGAGAGAGAGAGAGAGAGTGAGAAAGAGAGGGGATGTGAGACAAAGAGAGAGAGACAGACAGACAGAGCCAGAGAGAGACAGACAGACAGAGAGAGACAGACAGACAGAGATACAGAGAGAAGAAGAGGGGGGAAAGAGACAGAGAGAGGGACAGAGAGACAGACAGAGAGAAAGAGAGACAGAGAGAGATAGAGAGAGAGAGAGAGAGACATAGAGAGAGAGACAGAGAGACAGAAAGAGAGAGACAGAGCCAGAGAGACAGAGAGAGGGGGAGACAGACAGAGAAAGAGAAAGACAGAGCAAAAGAGAGAGAGAGAGAGGGGAGAGAGAGGGGAAGAGAGAGAGAGAGAGACAGAGAGAGAGACTGAGAGACAGAGAGACAGAGAGATAGAGAAAGAGAGAGAGAGAGAGACAAAGAGGAGTTTGATTGGAAGTCAACGAAGAAAGCATAGGTTGCCAGTCAGAAGACATAGACAGGTAAGGGGTGATGGAAGGCAGAGCTCAGAATGGGGAGAAGTGTACACAGGCCTTTCCTCGGGAAATGCAAGGTGACCTTAATCAACAGTGGTGACACAGGCTATGATAAAGTGTGGTAGTATCATTGAGTGAACAAAAGCAAGGGCTGCAATGGAGTTCCTGGGAAATACCAGCGCAGAAAGGTGATGGTGGTATTATGCAGATTGTAACCCTAAGATGAATGCTGTGCTGGGTAGGTAGTTCTTAATGCAGAGACAGGGACTACATGCAAACCCTGTTTTAAAGACAACTTGAAGCAAGAAGTCATAGTCCATAAAGTCAAACATTAGCACTAATTCAAATTAAAAAAAAAAAGAAAACAGCACATGTAAGGTTGTTACTACACATAGCAGTAAGGATGCTACCCATTAAGATCCAAACAGCAGCCCTAACACTGCATCCTGCACCACAGCCATGCTGTCAGCTGGAAAGGTGGTCATCTATGCCCTGGATCAATTTGTCTGTTTAACCACGTACCTCTCCAAGACTCTGGAGAAACTCAAGAATGAAAGGGGTTAACATCAAAAGAAGCAGAAGGAGAAAGAGTAAGGTTATCAGTTCTTTCTTTACCCCTATCACAGCACCATGGATAAGACCAATAATACATGTTGTGTCTTTCGGCTTTTCCCGGTTAGGGCTCGCCACAGCAGAACTCCAGTCTGCTAATGATTGGTAGTTGATTTTTATGTGCTGAATTACCAGCCCTGATGCACCACCTTCAATGAAGGAACTCCCATTCACGCATGTATCCACGCAGAAGATGCTCTAGCTGAGAATCGAACCGGACAGCGTCTTACTGTGAGGTGACAACGCTACCGCAGCACTACCACCGCAGTTTTAATAGGATAAAAATTATATTAAATATGTCTGACAATACAGACTTTAAGGACGTAAAGATGGAAAAAGTCAGGATAAGGTGTTCCCATATCAGAATGGTACTCCAGGTGGTATAAGCTCTGATTATATGCAATCATCTAAAAGTAGAAATGAAAACTTTGGAAGTAGACTAGGAGAGATAATAAGAGATAGAAAATACCTTGGTTGGAGCACTCAGTCAAACCTCTGCTAGCTTATTTGTTCAGTGGTTTGAGTGGCTTTAATTCATCAACTAAGTTCAGGAAACAGTAGACTGTTGGAGAGGTTCTGTGATACAAAATTGACAGGCTTTACAATCTAGATGGTCCCCCTTGTTCACCTGTGACAAATGTTTACAACACAGAACTGCTGCTGGTGAAATATCACAGCAGAAAATGCACAACTCAGTTGTCTGTAATGTAGGAGAGAGCAGCTGCCTCTACCTAGAGCTGTATAAATTTGTGTGAAAGTAGCGAGTGAGATTTTATGTACAAAAGATCATGACTATACATTTTTATTGAGGGCTCCAGGGAAAACATGCAAGGTTGAAGTAAGAAAACAATCTGTTGTTCATGCTCAGTCTTAGGCTGAATAAAGCAATATAGTTTCAAAGGCAGTAACAAAGAGCACCAGGCTGCTGTGTTAAGTAACTAGGGAAGCAACAGGATGCTGTGCTAAGTAACTAGGGAAGCAACAGGCTGCTGTGCTAAGTAACTAGGGAAGCAACAGACTGCTGTGCTAAGTAACTAGGGAAGCAACAGGCTGCTGTGTAAAGTAACTAGGGAAGCAACAGGATACTGTGCTAAGTAACTAGGGAAACAACATGATGCTGTGTTAAGTAACCAGGGAGGCAACAGGATGCTGTGTTAAGTAACTAGGGAAGCAGGCATTGAGGTAAAGCAGCATCTGGAGTAACAAACCTCCAGTAAAGCAAAGTCCACAGTACAAAGGCCCCAGGAAAAGAGCATCTGGAAGAACAAGGCCATGGTAAAGCAGCATTTGCAGTAACAATAACCCAGTAAAGCAGCATCTGGAGTAACAAGGGCCAAGTAAAGTAGCATCTGAAAAAACAAGAACCCAATAAAGCAGCATCTGCAGTAACAATAACCCAGTAAAGAAATATCTGGAGTAACAAGACCCCAGTGAAACAGCACCTGGAGTATCAAGGTCAAAGTAAAGCAGCAGCTGGAATAACAAGGCTTCAGTAAAGTAGTATCTGAAAAAAAAAAAAAACGAACCAAATAAAGCAGTATCTGGTGTAACAAGAACCCAATGAAGCAGCATCTTGAGTAACAATAACCCAATAAAGAAGTATTCAGAATAACAAGGCCCCAGTAAAGTATCATCTGCAAAAATAAGAACCCAGTAAAGCAGCATCTGGAGTAAGAAGAACCCAGTAAAGAAGTATCTGGAGTTACATGGTCCCAGTAAAGAAGTATCTGGAGTTACATGGTCCCAGTAAAGCATCATCTGGAATATTGAGGCCACAGTAAACCACCATCAGGAATACTGTTTGCTGCTGTGACCATTAGAAACATAAAGGGAGAACAGGTGGTAAAAAGGTTGCAATGAGACATTATCAGAATTGTGATGGAAATGGATGGCCTTGGCTATGGTGAGTGACTAGGACAACTTTACATGTTCACAGTGAAATAAACTATGGTTTGGACACACCATATTGTCATGGGGAAACACAATAGTCGGATCTGAGGTCAGAGAATGGTGAGGGGTGTCAGTGGTTCTGCAGAGGATGGTGAGGGGTGTCAGTGGTTCTGCAGAGGATGGTGAGGGGTGTCAGTGGTTCTGCAGAGGATGGTGAGGGGTGTTAGTGGTTCTGCAGAGGATGGTGAGGGGTGTTAGTGGTTCTGCAGAGGATGGTGAGGGGTGTCAGTGGCGATGGGAGCAGTTGGCACCTAGCCATTATTCAGGACTCCACCAGTAAAAATTTATTTCACAGAGAAGCTGATGCAGCCCTAAAAGCCACTGCCAGATGCAGTAGTCAAGTGCAGATAAGTGGCAAAATACAAATACACCTGGGGCAGAATAAATGTGGTACAGGAAAGGAGAATGGTGGAGGCACAAAGGCTATCTGCAGCACTTGGGCAGGCTTGACATCTTCCTTTAGCAAATTCATATGTGTGTGTGTGTGTGTGTGTGTGTGTGTGTGTGTGTGTGTGTGTGTGTGTGTGTGTGTGCGTGTGTGGTGAGTTTTGAGTGGTGTGTGGTGAGTGGTGAGTAGTGTGTGTGTGTGTGTGTGTGTGTGTGTGTGTGTGTGTGTGTGTGTGTGTGTGTGTGTGTGTGTGTGTGTGTGTGTGTGGTGAGTTTTGAGTGGTGTGTGGTGAGTGGTGAGTAATGTGTGTGTGTGTGTATGTGTGTGTGTGTGTGTGTGTGTGTGTGTGTGTGTGTGTGTGTGTGTGTGTGTGTGTGTGTGTGTGTGTGTGTGTGTGTGTGGTGAGTTTTGAGTGGTGTGTGGTGAGTGGTGAGTAGTGTGTGTGTCTGTGTGTGTGTGTGTGTGTGTGTGTGTGTGTATGTATGTGTGTGTGTGTGTGTGTGTGTGTGTGTGTGTGTGTGTGTGTGTGTGTGTGAGTGAGTGTGTGTGGTGAGTGGTGAGTAGTGTGTGTGTGTGTGTGTGTGTGTGTGTGTGTGTGTGTGTGTGTGAGTTTTGAGTGGTGTGTGAGTGGTGAGTAGTGTGTGTGTGTGTGTGTGTGTGTGTGTGTGTGTGTGTGTGTGTGTGTGTGTGTGTGTGTGTGTGTGTGTGTGTGTGTGTGTGTGTGTGTGTGTGTGTGTGTGTGTGTGGTGAGTTTTGAGTGGTGTGTGGTGAGTGGTGAGTAGTCTGTGTGTGTGTGTGTGTGTGTGTGTGTGTGTGTGTGTGTGTGTGTGTGTGTGTGTGTCTATGTGTGTCTGTGTGTGTGTGTGTGTGTGTGTGTGTGTGTGGTGAGTTTTGAGTGGTGTGTGGTGAGTGGTGAGTAGTGTGTGTGTGTGTGTGTGTGTGTGTGTGTGTGTGTGTGTGTGTGTGTGTGCGTGCGCGTGTGTGCTTGTGTGTGTGTAATGTACGCACACAGACAAACCCAGGCCTTGGCACATCCTGCTAAACATCACCATGAACGGTTCATTGAAAAGAACACATAGGCATGCATATTTGAAAACAATGTTTAAAGTGTATGCTGTCAATTCCGTTGGTGTTTCTTTGTTTTATGTTCAGTAATATACCAACAAACACTATATAAAAATCCATGTATCCAAAAATCAAGCAGGTGATTCCTGCTTTGCAAACTACATAGGAAAAATCTGGAATGAACTGCCAGAAAACATTACTAGCACTGCATCCCTAGCTCAATTCAAAACAACTCTTAAAAAGCCACCTCTTAAACAAATGTCTGTGTCCTTGCTCTACCCCTGACTAACAGCCTCCTCTCACTCTCCACCCTTGCCACTACCTGAGAATAACCTACAGGCCTTTCTAGCCTCACAACTTCCTCAGCATACTTTACCTGCTACTTATTTACCAACAACTCTCAGTACTAACTCTGATGTTAGGAAGTAATATCTCTGTTGTCACAATGTAGCTATTTGTATACTTTGTACATACTGAATGTTCATTTGAAGCTTTGGAATGACCATTGTTTTATAACACTGCAATGTTATATACTTTATAAATACTGATTGTATATATGAAACTCTACAATGCCCAGTACTCTATAACATTTATTTTGTTTATACTATGCCATTAATTTTTTTGTTTTTACTGAGTTTCTAACCTCATCCATGTACAGAATTAGACTAAATAGTATCTAAGTATCTAGCACCTTCTACTATGAACATTTGAACTGTTACTGTTTCAATCTTTGTTCGGTTCGGAGCTTTTCTCCCCGTGCCTCTGCTGAAAAAGGATATGTGTCCAGTCGGACTTTCCTGGTAAACAAATGTAAAATAAAAATAATAAAATTAATAACAATAAGCTGCTACTAGGTAAATGTTGCTTCTCTTCTAGCATAATATAAAACAGAAACAGCAACAGTTGTATACTGATTTTGTGCTGGAATTACACAAATCTTCAGTGGGATATTTTATTATCTTTTATACGAAAGTCATCTCTGCCATGGAACAGTTATTTTAAATCCATTGTCACTGTATGTTGGGGGACATTGTTCTTCCCCAGCCCACAGAGATCATGCAAAATACTTTCTTGATAAGTTTATTTATTTTTTTAATTTAATGAATGCACTATTGTGAATTAGGGTTAACAGGATTTTCTAAAATGGTATGCACTGTTGTGGATTCTTAATTCATCCACTTTCGCACAACTGACACCAGAACATTTTTTTTTTTGCAGGGGGACAAGCCCCCTGCACCCCCAGAATTATATATAACAACTTTACAGTTGCACTACAGTGGATAAAATGAAAAAAAAAAAACACTGGAAGTGCACCACCAACTTGCATAATCCAGCAGATTGTATTAAAGCAAACTGCAATATTAACTACACATCTTTAAGAAAACTCATCCCAATGATCAAAAATCATTTTGCAATGCAAAAAAAACTTGTTCTATGTTTTATTTTGTTGTTTTAGACGGAATATGTTTAGATAAATTGTGTTTTTTGATATGATGAGTTTTAGATTATTTACATACTCCCATATATATATATATATATATATATATATATATATAGATATATAGATAGATATAGATATATAGATATAGATATAAACAAGCCAGTATTTTATTTTTGTTTCTGTGATATGCTGGGGTTAGATGAATTGTGTATTCACTTTTGATTCAGTCACTTGTGTTCAGCTATTGTTTTATTTTGATCAAATGACAGACCCCTGAATGTACTGTTTATTAAATATATAAATATGCTGAGAAAGCAACATGCATAAAAAGATGAGACTGTTGTTAAAGACCAATCATAAAGTGTTTAAAATATAACAGCAATTTGTTGTTTTGCACTGCTAAAAGGTGTGCTATGCTACAGATGATACCAGAGAGATAAAGTGAAAGCCATGACCAAATAACCTTATCAGACAGGAGGAGCAAAACATAGGACTGGCAGTACAAAAACTGCTAAAATGTGTTACCCTGCAAAGTATTTTTCCTATTCTGTAATCAACACAAAATATCTGAGGATGACAAAGGGCTGAGCAGATGTTTTACTCCAAACTGTGATACAGAAATATGGGTGGACAAACATTATATGCTGCAGGCCCCTGGGAATCCCCAGTCTACCAGCTTATTGTGCTTAGCAGCAGTGAAGTGCTTTCATCCTGCTATCATATATCACAGGTGGTCTTGCTCCAAAGTAGGGGAAGGAGCAGACAGAATGTTGACAGCCCTTTGTGTTCTGGGTAATTGGATTATGTTCTTAATGACATCTGTGCTTTATTTCTAGCCACAGGCACATGGGAATTGATGGATGCCCCAGACTAGTGTTAGGCTTATGTTTCATGTTGTTCAGCAGTCTATCTTACCAAGGAAATGCTTATTTATGGGTGTGCTCTGATTGATACATTGGGTTCATTTATTTATTTTGATTTGGTAATTATGCAAAGCACACTAGAACAGGTGAAAGTCTAACTCTGAGGGGAGGGACAGAAATAAATATAAAATTTTGCAGATAAATTACATAAATAAACCAAGTTAGAAAACCGCTGAATCCCATGGGTGGCTAAACAGTACTGGTTATTCTGGTTTATTAGCCGACACCAGAGCTCGCTCATTTACATCTTAACAACTAGAAAATCACAGATCTAAGTTTAGCCTCTGGAAATGTCGGGTTGTGCCCAGAAAAGGATACTCACACACACTTAGGGTTTTCCAACATTGTATTTGTTATTTAAGAATGAGAAAATTAAAATATTGGTGTGCAGGCCCATCCTGGCATAAATTATTTGAAATTATCTGACCCATGCTTACCTACCTATGTTACACATTGTCTCTTTTGTGTGAAGAAACCACATTGGAAATTTTGGATGCTATACAGGCTGACACTGAAAAAAACTGAAGAGCAACTCAGAGCATCATTTGGTAACAATCATAAGGAAAGGTGAACAATTGCCTGCCAGCTGTCCTTGATTTTCACTGATGTCTTACCTTGTCCTACCTGCTTATAAAACATGTGACTTTTATGATTTAACAATGAAGATATCGTTCATCCTTTTTTATTACCCACTTTATTGATTTCTTGGTTGTGATGACCCATCCCAGCAAACAATATTACTAAGGTCGGAACCAGCCCTTGACGAGTCATTAATCACTACAACTTGGAAAAAATATTAATTCAAATTTCATTATTAAATTTTCTTTCTGCTCAGTAAGCAAGGTCATGGCATCTAGGTCCGGAGAGGTCATCATCCCACTGCACCCGGCCCTCACTAAACCCATCGTAGAATATAATGCCCCCTTCATTATGTACCTGAGCAGACACATGCAGCAACTGGAACATCCACAAAAGTTCCTTACAAAAGGAATACAGGGAGTAAACAAAATGCCCTACGCTGATCACCTCAGAGCCCCGTCTCTTTACTCAGTATCATACAATCTTCTAAGAGGTGATCTTTGCCTGGCATATAAGGCATCCCAGGACCCCGTTTTGATGAACCTTTTACACATCTGCAAAACAAACAGCATCAGAACTACTAGATTAAAAGACCTAAAGTTTGGTTGCGGCATAAAAAGGACATGTTAGAGAGGCAGATGTTTCTTGGAGAATTCCCATTCTCTGGAACAGGGTCCTCATCCATGTGAAATAGAGTTCCTCCCTGTCCCTATTTAAGCACAACTTGGACCAATGGATGGGTAATTGGAAATAAACCCCGGTCTGGCTCTCTGTCTCTGATGGACAGAGGTAGTCAGTAAATCATCCCTATATAAATCAAATTTGTGGGTCACATTTTAGTTGCATGGCTAGGCTTATAAGGGCCCTAGTGGTTGTTTGCCTAGCATAAACCTAGTTAATTACAGTATTTATATTTAGAAGTAAAACCTTTTTTTGATGAGGAACCTATGTTTTTTTTGGCCCCTAAACAGACTGGTACTACTCCTCAATCCTGGGCATTAGGAATTACTCCTAACCCCTCTCCTCAGACCTAATCTGAAACCCAACCTTTGCCTGAGAGGAGATTGCTGCATCCCCCTGCAGCATCATAGTCATGGTATTAAATTAATGTTTTTATTTATATACCATATGCATTTCTCTGATCCAATGCCCCAGTGTGCAATGACATAAAGCCGTTATGACCAAGAATATCTGTGTGTGTCTCTGATATTTTTAGACATGGGATGGATACCCTGATATTAGTGCCAGGGCTGGTATTGTGTGAGTCTGCAGTAATATTTCTTGTGAATCACTGTTTGGTCTTTTCCATGTAAGGTATTAAGCAAGATCACTTTCATGAGAATAGTTGCAGAATCCATCCACAATGTCCATATTTTTAACACACAAGTACAGATTAGTTTCGAACCTCTGACAAGTATAATGCACACATGCAAAGACCATAAAGTGCATAATCATATACAAAAAGGATAGATAGCATTCCTCCTTCAACCAACCATGCTTACATAACAGCAGGTCTTTGTGATGAATTAAGTGTAACAGTAAATCAGAACAAAAAACAAAATGCTGAATCCTCTGCCACAGGTGTAACCATAAAGACTAAAAAATGAAAAAGCACCAGCTGTACACACGACTTAAAAATTTAATGTTAACAGAACTTCATCAGAAAAAAACTCCTATCCTTGATAATCTACTGATGTTAATCATTCCCACTGCTCCAGTGGCCTTTAGGCTTTATAGGTTGTTTCCTGTCCAGGAAATAACATTTGACTGGCTTCACTAAGCTCTGGCTCCTCCCACACCTTCAAATCCGACTGTTGACTGGCTAATCCCAAAGTAGGAAATGATCAGAGTGAAGCTTTCTTCAGTACTTTTCTTTTTTCAGCCAGACTTTTTTTACCCTTTCACAGGTATCTAAACATGCTTTTTAGAGGTTGTATGATTGCGTAGATACTTTGTCTAGAGTCACTGCTATTGCTTCAGTGTTGGGAAGACACAAGTGTACATAACCAAAAGTTTGCTGATGAGGTAAAGCCTGAAATCTTGGATTCAGCTTTAGTTAAGGAGGTAATGTTTGGTTCATATACTGCCTTGTTTCTCAAACAATATGATGAAAGATGGAAAATTGATTCAGAGAGCTTCTAAGATTTTTATGTACCCCAATACAAATCCCATAGGCCTCCTTATTCCCCCAAAAAACCAAATAAATGAAACCAGTCTTTTTTCTGACAAACAAAATGCAAAAAAAGAGGGAGATAGAGAGAGAGACAGAGAGAGGGAGAGAGAGAGAGAGAGAGATGGTCGGAGAGTAGCCATTACAAAAAAACATGGTCTTTTCAAAAAAGGGGCAAACCAGTAGTTCAGAAATACTACACCAGCATTCCTTAACTTTTTCCTTCTCTCCTGGCCAATACCTCTTCAAATTTGTCTGAAAATTTGCCCTCAACATTCCCATTTGGCAAAAGATTGTTTAGGATTCCTTGATATTGAAAATGGTGCAGGAGGGTGTAAGATGGCACTGGATACAAAGTCTTGCTGTTGGGGGAGTTTCTCCCCACCCTCCAAACCAAACAGAATTTTTTCTTGAGGTTTTTCAGTCTTTATACACACAGGAAGTCATAGAACCAGTGTCTTTATGTCAAATAAACAAAGGCTTCTACTTCAGAATGTTACTGGTACAAAAGAAATAGACCTTATGGAGACCAGACTAGAGCTTTAATTTCTAAAGCTGTATGTGAAAGTTCCAAAATTCAAAATGTTGGCCTTGAAGAACCTGTTACCCTTCATTCCTCACATGAGTCACTTGGTAACTCTAGATTTAAAAGATGCCTACTACCATATTCCCATAGCCAGAGACTTCAGGAGTTTCTGAATTTCTCTGTTTCTGGGCCACATATCAGTTCTCTGGATTACCCTTTGGGTTTATCTACAGCTCCAAGGGGATTCACAAAAAACGCTGGCACCAGTCATTACTTACTGCAGACTGAATGACATTCACATTTTCTCTTATTTAGATGACTTGCTTATCTTAGCAGGATATTATCTAGATGATAAGAGTCATTAACATGGGTTACATCTCTTTTGACCAGTCAGGGTTTCCAGATATATCGAAAAACTCTCCTTGACTCCATTTCACAGTTGTGTTTTCGAAATGTCTTAAAGATTCTTCTTTCCTAAAGGCCTTTTTGACAGAAGGCAATGTGTACTTTTATCTGAAAATTTTCCTGAACTTCTCCAATAAGTCTCAGGATTCTGCAAGTGAATTTCTCAGGATATTAGGGTTCATGGCTTCAATGATTCTCATGATACCTCTAGTCAGGTTAAACATGAAAAAGATACAATGGTTTCTATAAATCACATGGACTTAGCACTTGCATCCTCTGGAGTTTCAAATTCCAGTTTTGGTTACACGTTTTCATAAAAAGGGAACTGCATTGGTGGAGTCAACAAACCAAACTGAATTCAGGTCTCCCCTTCTCTCTTCAGACTCCAAACCAATCTGTCACAACAAAAGCATCAGCTTTTGCCTGGGTAACAGTTTCCAGAGGAGTGAAAGTGTGAATGTGCAAGGCATGTGGAATCGTTCAGACGGATCAAAGCAAATCAGTTTAAAGATGTTGGCTGTTATCTATGCCATAAAATATGTCCATCGGCTTTGGTTCCCAGGACCTCTTCAAGTGATTGCAGATAATACCACACATGTTTGGTACAGAAACAAGCAGGAAGGGGTACAAGGTTGTACTCACTATGCAGGGTTGTACTCACTATGCAGGGTAGAGGTGATAGCTGGTGAGTTAGCTCTACAGCATTCCTTAACCCTCCAAGCATCTTTCATTCCATCAGAACCAAATATTGTGGCAGACAAGCTCAGTAGGACCAGGACAGACCCTCATAAATGGAAATTGAATTAGGGAGTCTTCCAGAAATTGATCCAGATGTAGGAACACCTCAAATAGATCTGGTCACCTCTTTTCAAATCAGACAACTAAACAAGTTTTGTTCCAGGGCTCATGGAAGCAGGCCTGGAAAATAGATGAATTTTCATTCCCTTTGTTGGGAATGTTACTTTATGCATTTCCACCCTTTCTGCTGATATCCATAGCAATTCCAAAGATTCAAAAGGATACCCCAAAAATCATTGTGAGAACACTCTTTTGGCCCAGGCAGTACCAGTTCTTCCTTCTTATGGAACTGGTCATGGCCAGTTACCACAAGCTTCCTAACAGACTGAATCTACTCACATAAAACAGGGAGTTTGATACACCCCAATATCAATCAAATTCAACTGACTATATGGATGATTCAGCTTTAATACCTTTGGGGCACTTATTTCAGGAGGGTGTACAGCAAATACTAAAGGAGGCAAGAAAGCCTGCTACTAGAAAATCCTATATTGGTAAGCGGAAGCAATTTTCTAGTTTGTGCTTAACCAATAACCAGGGGCCCACCAGGGATTTTGTACACTGGTGCTCAAATATTTGTGTGAGTTACTTTATTCTGCCCTCATGTATTCCTCTACAAAGGTTCATCTTGCAGCCATTTAGCATGTCTGCCCATGGATCCTTTTTTTTCTTGTCTGTTTGTAGTAAAACAGTTTTTGAAAGGAGTTATACATCTGAGACCTCCACATAAATAGGTTGCTCCTACTTAGGATCTGACCATGTCACCTTTTGAACCTGCCCATCAAGCTGATTTAGAATTCTTAACTAGGAAAACTGTACTCATCACTGCCCTGACATCAGCAAGAAGAGTCCTTGAGTTGCAGGCTCTCATGGTGGATGAGCCCTGTCTCATTTTCCAAAGGGATAGGGTCTCTTTAAGGAAAAGAAACTTCTCATTCATGCCCAATGTGGTTTCAGAGTTTACTTTGAATCAAGCCATCAATCTTCTGATTCCCCACCTAGAATGTAAAACCCAGGAGGGAGAAAGGATTCTGCATACTCTGGATATGCATAGACTACTCAGGCACTAACCTGACAGAATGAAGCCCTTTTGAAAAGTTATTAGAAAAGTTAATCAGCTATTTATTTCTTATCAAGGGGCAAAAAAGGGATACCCTATGTCTAAATAAAAACTGACAGTTTCTAGGTGCTTGTCCTCTGCTCTTGCTTTTAGCTATTCTAACCATTGCAAATCTATTCCAGTCAGTAGCAAGGCACATTCTGCTAAGCCTTACCTTTGTTTATGGCATACTAGAAAGGGGTGGACCCTAGAAGCATTCTAGAATCACCTACATGGTCCTCTAAACATCCCTTTAGAAGACATTAAAAACTGGATTCCTATTCTAGGTCTAGGTTGAACTTTGCTAGGACAATTCTCCAGGGGCTCCTGAATCCACATGCTTTCTCCTCCTGGGATGGATAGGTTTTGGTGATCAACCCATATAGTTCGGGATTATTAGGCTCTTCTCTTATTGTATGGCAAGAAAGTACTGAAGAAAGGTTCACTGTGACTGCTGGTTTCTCTACTTGGGATTAACAAATCAGCAGTCAGACTAAAGGAGTGAGGAGGGGAGCCAGGGCTTTTTAAGGCTGGACATTTTTTTTCCTTGGCAGGAAAAAACATACATAACCTAAAGGCCTACTGCAGCATTGAGAAATTTGAACATCTACTGTATGGGTAAGTGCATCTTACACAACTGTGCTTTATAGTAAATAACAGTATTAACCTCTTCTGGACAATGACTAACAAATCATAACATCTGGATACATTCCCAAGCAGTAACAGTTTTTCCCTGGGAGAGGGAATGCTGCTGACAAAGTCATCAGAAAATAGTGTTATACATCCTTTAAATGATATACTGCCAAAAAATTAAACATACGTTTTAATAAGACATCATAGAAAAATAGTGTCCTGTAAGTACATACAGGAGTGTACATCATTAGGTCTTAGCTGAAAAGGGTTGAAGCACTAATCTGCTCAGCCAACTAACAAACAGTAATGAATAAAAACATGCAAAATCAGTAAATATATTAATAAGAATATACCATTAGATTTGTTTTGCATGATCTTTCAACCATAAAAACATAAACCTTGTAGTCCTAATTTATCCATAATCAAGTTGCAACTAGTATGGTTTCTAAGTCCTGGAGGTGTGATAGGAAACAGAAGGGTAATTGGGAACATGTTTTGGGGAATGTAATAAGAATTTTAAAATTCCCTACAGTGTACTTTGTCAGAAATAGTGGGAAAGCAAATTATTATAATTAAAGCAGCTATTATTTTGAATTGGGACATAGAAACTGAATTGCCTAGACATAGCACGGCCTTACTCGGTTTAGTGCTTTTGGATGCCAAAAAACACAATTACTAAAAAATGGAAATCAAACATAAACCAACAGTAACTGAAGCAGTGAACGTTGTAAAGAAGATAAAAATGAAAGGTAGGAGCTTCAGAAAACAGAAGGAACAAACTACATAGAAATAAATGGAATTTGTGGAAACATACATGTGGAATAATTTTTAGGATGAGGGATGAAATTTAAAGTAAGCACGAATTGAGGAATTTATGAAATGTTGGTTAATATTTTTTTTAAAAAAGAAAACATTTATGTATAATGCATGAAAATGAAAACTATTTGTAATGATTTCTTTTCTACTGAAGTACATGTACCCATGTTGTTACTAATTATATGGCTTACAGCTGTGTTATTGTCTATCTTAGGCATGTATAAGTTGAGAAGTACCAAAGACAGAGATGAGAACTCAGAATGAAAACTGTGTTGTTATGTAATATGATGTAATACACATATGAAGTCAGCATGTGTAAGAGTTCAAGGACAGAGTCCACGAGTTAGCTTAATCTTTCTGTAATAATAGGTTCATAGATTAGTACTAAGCTAACTGCCCTTGCGAGCCATTTTAAGTCTAGCCAATTGTCCCTTGTGAGACTCAAACCCTGCACCTTGTGTTTGCAAGACAAACACCTTAACCATTAGGCCACCCTCCCAACCCCTACTTGTTAATAGTTCTATAAACAGTGTTTATGACAGGTAATCTTTACTAATAAAGTAATATTCAAATAAAATGTGTGTGTGTGTGTGTGTGTGTGTGTGTGTGTATGTGTGTGTGTGTGTGTGTGTGTGTGTGTGTGTGTGTGTGTGTGTGTGTGTGTGTGTGTGTGTGTGTGTGTGTCTGTGTGCAAAGATAGATATCCACATATATATAGATAAATAGACAGATATAGCTATATAAGGAGAGAGAGTGAGATGGCACATAACACTACTTTCTGTTACATAATCCCACTGTAGTAATTTCTAGAACAATGTTCGGTTAAAGCAGCAAAGTCTTCTTAAAAGCTTCTCCGTGAAATGTGGCAAATACATTGCCACATTAGTGGAAAATACAGGGCATCAGGTCATTAGCAGTTATATACTTACCTTGATGTAGAAAACACATTTGTGACTGCAGCAAACTTTAGATAACAAATATTATGCTGAAATACAGACAACTCTAAATTCTTCTGAAAGCATGTATGAGGTATAGAATAACAGATAAAAGAAAAGCAAGAAGAGTTAATCGTGCAGTTATTGGGACTTGTCTTATAAAATACCAAGAAAAAAAGCCAATATGAATAAATGACGTTTTTCTAATAATATAACTGTAGTAGGCAGTGTCATGTGTAAAAAACTTTGGAAGCTAGACAGAAGTTTACCATATATGTGTTCAACATTCAAAACACATCTGAGATTGCAGAGTCTTGGAAAATTTAAATTAACCTGGGATTCGGTGATCTCGGAGTTAGAGGAATATTTCGTTGATTCATTATTTTTACTCAAGTACCACTCTACACATTACACAGATGTTCCATGCAGTAATGCAGATTACTTTCCTGCAACTCTCTTATTTTATTAATTTGTTCATAAGTTAGAGCTAGGTAGGCAGTTCAAACAACCATGTTTGAAAACTTGGTAACCCCACTAGATTCAAACTTCTCTTCAGTGGCAACCCTAGACAACTTTGTGGTTAAGTTGCCTTGCTTAGATCACAAAGTAGGTAAAAATCAGGCTGATGGACTCAGTCTGAGGACTATCTGACTAACTGATGAAGTTTATTAAGGAAACAGCATCATACTAAAGAACAACTATACTCAAAGCCTAAACTAAAAAAAAGAGACACACACACATGCATATAGCTATTTGTATATATAATATATATAATATATGAGTGTGTGTGTGTTTGTGTGTGTGTGTGTGTGTGTGTGTGTGTGTGTGTGTGTGTGTGTGTGTGTGTGTGTGTGTGTGTGTGTGTGTGTGTGTGTTTGCATGTAGAGGGACAGAATAGTGAATGAAATTAGCCAGTATTGTGGTAACAACAGAAAGCACACCAAGTACTGGTGGAAAAATACCAAAGTTCAAACAATCAAAGATCAGTAAAGAAAAGCAACCAAACCAAGAAGCGTAATGCTATTTTTCTCGGCTGAAAATTTTATCGAAAGTTACAATAAATTACATGAGCCATTTCAAAATAAAGGAATTTCATAACGATGGACTATTTACAAACTGTACTTTTCTTTATTTTTTCTTTATCTAGTGAATACTCCAAGGGAAGGTTTTGAACCAGGAACAAAAATAAACAGTGATGCGCACACAGTTACACAATAATATGCATGGATACTGTCATCAACGCACAGCAAAGAGTTAATTGAATTGACCTTATGAAGGCTCAATTGAATGACTGCTTCGATGTGACAACACAAAACATTGTATAAATCATTGTATATTGTGACGTTATTCTACAGTATCAGTAACAGACAACAGGAAAGTACAACACTACACAATATAATAGGGTTCAAAGTTCACTGTATCCTTCATATGATAAGATTTACACTTCATTATTAAGATCTACTGTCTTAATAAGTCAGTAATTGGTAATCATCCTGGTTACTGACTACATGGACAATAACTGCATTTCTGACAACATATATTTTGTGGGGAGGATTAAGTCTACTTTATAAGTGCTGTCATGACTGCATTAAAGTCTAATATCCAGCACTCAAACAAAGAGTAAAACACCAATGCCTTGACTCCATAATACTTTGCATTTGAGACAATGTATGCTGTATAAACTTACAGCTATTTCAAAAAATTAACCTGGAATACAGGAGGAAAGTAAGCATTCATGGGAGACCTAGCAGCAAACCTTATTAGATAATCATACAGGTAGTAATCTTCAAAATGTTGAAGAAAATGACATGCAAAATTTGTAATTCTAATTTCAGCTGGACATAAGGTGGGACCACATCCTGGTTGGTAAAGACATAACAGATGAGAAAGCTAGAGGTGATGGAGATGAAATGCCTGGGACAGGAGGTAGGATGCACACTGTGGGACAGAGGAAGGAACGAGGACATAAGAGCAGAAGCCAAAGTAGCTCCAATTGTAGAAAAGATCAACGAGAACAGATTTCAGTGGTTTGGGCACATGTGCAGGAATGCAGGAAGAAGATCTGGGACAGACAGAAAGAAGACAAGAGAAAATGAGGGTGTCCGGCAAAGAGGTGGATGAATTGTGTGAGAGAAGACCTGCAGCAGTTAAACATGACTGTCAAAGAAAGCAGGAGAGTGGCATTGAATAGGGAGAGATGGTGACAAGTGATACGACACCCCAACCCCATGTAGAAAATAGGGAGACATGGTGACAAATGATACGACACCCCAACCCCATGTAGAAATTAGGGAGAGATGGTGACAAGTGATACGACACCCCAACCCCATGTAGAAAATAGGGAGAGATGGTGACAAGTGATACAACACCCCAACCCCATGTAGAAAATAGGGAGCGATGGTGACAAGTGATACGACACCCCAACCCCATGTAGAAAATAGGGAGAGATGGTGACAAGTGATACGACACCCCAACCCCATGTAGAAAATAGGGAGCGATGGTGACAAGTGATACGACACCCCAACCCCATGTAGAAAATAGGGGGAGATGGTGACAAGTGATACGACACCCCAACCCCATGTAGAAAATAGGGGGAGATGGTGACAAGTGATACAACACCCCAACCCAATGAAGAAAATAGGGAGCGATGGTGACAAGTGATACGACACCCCAACCCCATGTAGAAAATAGGGAGAGATGGTGACAAGTGATACGACACCCCAACCCCATGTAGAAAATAGGGAGAGATGATGACAAGTGATACGACACCCCAACCCCATGTAGAAAATAGGGAGAGATGGTGACAAGTGATACGACACCCCAACCCCATGTAGAAAATAGGGAGCGATGGTGACAAGTGATACGACACCCCAACCCCATATAGAAAATAGGGAGCAATGGTGACAAGTGATATGACACCCCAACCCCATGTAGAAAATAGGGAGAGATGGTGACAAGTGATACGACACCCCAACCCAATGTAGAAAATAGGGGGAGATGGTGACAAGTGATATGACACCTCAACCCCATGTAGAAAATAGGGAGAGATGGTGACAAGTGATACGACACCCCAACCCCATGTAGAAAATAGGGAGAGATGGTGACAAGTGATACTACACCCCAACCCCATGTTGAAAATAGGGAGCGATGGTGACAAGTGATACGACACCCCAACCCCATGTAGAAAATAGGGAGAGATGGTGACAAGTGATACGACACCCTAACCCCATGTAGAAAATAGGGAGAGATGGTGACAAGTGATACGACACCCCAACCCCATGTAGAAAATAGGGAGCAATGGTGACAAGTGATACGACACCCCAACCCCATATAGAAAATAGGGAGCAATGGTGACAAGTGATATGACACCCCAACCCCATGTAGAAAATAGGGAGAGATGGTGACAAGTGATATGACACCCCAACCCAATGTAGAAAATAGGGGGAGATGGTGACAAGTGATATGACACCCCAACCCCATGTAGAAAATAGGGAGAGATGGTGACAAGTGATACGACACCCCAACCCCATGTAGAAAATAGGGAGAGATGGTGACAAGTGATACAACACCCCAACCCTATGTAGAAAATAGGGAGCGATGGTGACAAGTGATACGACACCCCAACCCCATGTAGAAAATAGGGGGAGATGGTGACAAGTGATACAACACCCCAACCCCATGTTGAAAATAGAAAAAGGGGTTGGATGATGATGAGGAATGATGCTGAGATGGAACCACATTATCAGGTTTGATCAAAGCTAACCATAAACATTTTCACACCACAATAGAACACTGTAACTGTACCACGTGCAGACCAAAGACACAATACCTGCATTTTATACCATAGATTCTATGTTTTATGGAAAGAGCTTCCTTTGGAAACTGCAAAAAACACATTAGTGGGGGCATTTTAATTGTGGTTGTCACAACGCCCAAATTTATGCATAGTATATAAAGTATTAACATCTACGAGTTTGAATAACTAGTTCTAAAACACATTACATCACCTGTAAAGTTCTTAGACATTAATACAACAATAGAATACTTCTCACAAGCCCACAAATATTATGCAGCCCATGAATAAAAAGAATGCAGCTGCAGGTACAGCATACCCTTCAACAACAGCTTTCCATCCAAAAGCCATATACTTCTGGATGCCAAATCAGTCCGATTTTCCACAGTTGTAAATACAACAGTACAGCTCCTATCATATAGCAGGAAGAAGCACATTTACCTGAAGCAAAACTCCACTTGGCAGGGTTAATGTTATTTAATGAATGTAGATGTTTTGGTCTGTGTCTCTCTGTAGTTATTTATTTTCCTATTTAATTGTTTCATAGAATACTGTGGTCTCTCTCTCTCTCGCTCTCTGCAGTTAGTTTCCTGCCCTCTATCCCTGTTCTTGTTCTGGTATTAATCTTGGTAGTTTTGGACAGGGCCGGCCTTAGCTGAAATGGCACCCTAGGCGAAGTAGTACTCCAGCGCCCCTTAAGCCCCACCCACACCAGTGCCCCTTAAGCCCCACCCACACCATACTCCTGAACCACCTCTATAAGCTACAGCCACATGAAGGTCACTTCCCAAGAAAGCCACTCCAGTCATTTCCTTCAATTATTTAAATGCATAGGAAGAAAAGATACCTTGTAATATTGTTAAACTGCAAGTGAAGTGGATTTTTTTTAATAAGCCTGCTTTATCTGCTGCTCCTTCACACGTTTTACTGTAAAAGTAGTGTTTTTCTGGGATTTAAAGAGGCCATGTAAGCTACTCTCATACTTTATTACCCTGCCTAGGGTCCCATTTTACTGTGATTTTCTCTGCTAATAGATTGGGGCCTCCCGAGCAGCCCCCCTTCCCAGCCATACCAGTGTTTTGTTACTTGGCTATTTCTCTCTCGTTACTATAAACAATGTTCAAACCTCAGTGTGTATACAATTAGGTATTTTCTGCCATTGAAACAGAATTAAAACCTACATTCAAATGAAATGCATCTGGAAAGTGGAGAATTAAGTTTACCTTTGGGCTATTTTCAAATTACAAGTTCCTTGAACACATTTTTATGGCCATGCATTCATGTACATGTTCTTTGATTCACCTTCCAGATTGTAATAAATTATATTCCTTGTATAATACAGTACCATTTGCTAGTATGTATTAAATTTGTAATTTTGAACATTTTTCCAGCAAACAGTGAAAAAATGCATGACCCAATAATGATAAAACTGCCCATTTCAGAACATTTTAACCATAAAAGGCCACTCAAAGTTGTCATTACAATCCACCAGTATCAATCAGTATGGAAGGACAACCACAGTGGTGCAGCAGTTAGCATTGTCACCTCACAGCAAGAGGTTCTCCAGTTTGATCCTCTGCTCAGCTGCGGTACCTTCTGTGCGGAGTCTGCATGTCCTCCCTGTGGTCATGTGGGTTTCCTCCGGGTGCTCCGGTTTCCTTCCACATTCCAAAGACTGGACATGCTAAATTGGCCCTAGGTCTGAGTGTGTGCGTGCCTTCCATGGAAGGTTGGGCGCCGGGCTGGCAACTCGACACCATAAAACTTCACTACCAATCGTGAACGTACAGGTGATCTGCTGTGGTGATCCCTAACTGTGAAAAGCCGAGAGAGAGTATCAATCAATAAGCACAATCTCTACAGAAGTAAAATTCATCCGAATACTTCTACATTAAAGAGATCTGCATATCCACAGAACAAACAGTACCATTCTAAATACTTAAACCTTGCCTGTGATATAAATAGGGCTTGCTGGGGAGATAGGTATGTATCCCAGAGACTACCCTGTCTATGGAACAGGCTCCCCATCCATGTAAAGCAGAGTTCCTCCATAACGCAATCCAAGTACAACTTGGATAATTGGATGGGAAACTGGAAATTCATTCCTGGTTTGGCATCTATGTCTCTGATGCAAACAGGTAACCGGTAAATGGTTCATCTCCCAGGATCATGCTTACACTTATCAAGTGTATCAGAAGTTGTCAGAGATTTGGGATTCATGGCTAGGCTTAAAAAGGCCCTTTTGGTCAATAGCCTAGTAAACACCTATGAACCTATATGAACTCTTAATTCTTCTCCAGAAACAAACACATTTGATAAGTTGCAAAACATGCCTAAACCTTGTGTGGAATCCTTGTAAGCTCTAAGATCTAGAAAGGTTGTTATAAAAGCTGAATTTGTAGAATGTCCTTTATGAAAGACAATACCAACTGGTCATTAACTTGTTCCTCACCAAATAGTTCCCAAGTCAATTAATTGTAATTTCTAAAATGTTATAGAGAAGGAGATACTAGAGTAGAAGAAGGAGAACAACTTTCAACTGTTTAAAGGAACAGAGGAAGGAATCACAGCAGAAGGTACCCAAAAGGTCTCGCTGTAAAAGTTAGACTCCGCAATACAGTACATCACCTGCCAGCCCTTCCAGAATTACTTTCATAGCAATAATACCCCACTTAAGAACTGCAACTTGTCAGCATCCTTCATTCAACAACAGGCTGCTTTCACATCTGCTACCTGTAAAACATCTTTATCACTATGAGCTATATGTCTTTTACTCTGGACACTAAGTGCTATCCACTCACTTTCAAAGAGCACGTTACTTTCTTCTAGGGTGTATACACAGGTTATTCTGACGCTGACATGGACAGAGAATTTACTATTCTATTGCTATTTGTTTCTTCAAAGTGAAGGTTTAACTTCATGGTAACATTTACTTAGGATAAGTGATCACTCCAAGATTCAATATGATCTTGTCCTCACATATGCTCCCTCCAAAAATGCTAATATAATATAATATAATAGTAACATTCCAGTTGTGCAATGCTGCAAAGCTTGGTAGAGACAGTTTAGCTAGTTTGCTTACTTTGTATCCTGTATGTAACGTCATTCTTTCATGCCTCAGCTTCATAAATATACATTACTTAATGATTTAAGGACAATTTTCTCATCCTGTCAACCCATAACTGAGACAATAGCTGACTATTATACAGTATAATGTAATTATGCACCTGGCTAACTCATCCTCCACTAACAATTAAAGATACTGAAGCCTCCCTTACATGTCCATTTTATGTTTTCCAACAGCTGAAAATTGTACAGTTTGGTAGTACATAGCCTTTACAAAAATCATTTGTAAACAGTTCAAAAATCTACGAGCAACACCTAAAGTTTAATTCACAATGGTCGACTATAGTTTGCATATACCTTTGGCCTTTCTCCCACTTATTTATGGTATCACACACACACACGTCTTTAAATTCCACCACACCCTCCTACTCTGCTCTCATACAACACACACACTTTTCTCTCTTAAACTAGTGTGTGTGTGTGTGTGTGTGCATAACTTAAACTACTGGTTTTGCTCACTTCTGTATAAGTTATGCACACACACACACTATTTTAAGTTATGCACACACACATCTAGCACATGCATGCAATGACTGTCTCACAAAGCAACACAGACGCCCACACCATAAAAAAGCTACATCATGGTAAACATAAACCAACTTGTCTTGTCTGCATATCACACACTCAGCATAACAAAACGAAACCTCGCATACACACACTCCTTACCTCACCCTGCATAAAAATGGAGCTTCCTTCCAGTACATGAACACCTCAGCCTGCATAAAACGGAGCTTCCTTTCTGCACACTTTTTTGTTTGAATGTTAGCGTGCAATGCACGCATGGATCCTACAGGTCTTACTGGCTGCTGTAAAAGTGGTGGGGGTTGCTCACTCCCTCCCCCTCCCCTCGCTCTATGGTTCCGGCGCCCATGCGTGGTGGATGAATCGTACTTTTAATTATGGAAGTGGGGGAGGGCGCAATGCTACAGCTGAAAAGTGAAGAGAATTAAAGCTTCCTAACTCACTTAATTTGCGCCCTTTATGATGCCGGCTTTTACGGCGCCCTAGGTGGGTGCCTAGTTCGCCTATGCCTAAGGCCGGCCGTGGTTTTGGAATTGCCAGCCCCTCCTGTAAATTTGTGTTTGAACACTCCTCCTGGTTCTATCTCATTTGCTCACTCAACTGAGTACAGTGAGATCATATTTTGACTTCAGACACTCCTACCAGTCCCATCTGTTCAGCTCTATCCCAGCTCTGTTCCAGTCTAGTGTCACTAGCTCATTCTACCTAATACAGAGAACATTTGTGAAGGGCAAGCCACTTAGGTCCTTAATTTTGAGTTATATTCTGTTTCTCCTTTCTCCCTTTCCACTTTCCAAAAAAAAAAAAAATCTAAGCTTGTTTCCTGCATTTCCTGTAACTAGTCTAGTCCAGGTACAGATTTGCTGTAACCAGGACTGTTTGTAAGTTCCTGAGCCCTCAAAGCCTTTCTGTGTTGGAGGGAAGCCTTCTAGCTTATCAGTGGGAGTGGTAAGCACTAGGTAGCCTATCTACCACAAGAGTGCTTTCTGGCCCAGAAATTGCAGTTTATTGGCCGTTTGGGCAGTTTTTCCATCTCTTTCAACTTTCTGGTTTAAAAACCTGCGTTTGCTCTTGTTTCCCACCTTTCCTGTAATTAGTCTAGTCCAGATACAGATTTGCTGTATCCAGGACTGTTTGTAAGCTTCTGAGCCCCCCAAGTCTTTCTGTGTTGGAGGGAAGCCTTCTAGCTTATCAGTGGGTGTGTTAAGCACTAGGTAGCCTATCTACCATAAGAGTGGTTTCCAGCCCAGAAATTGTAGTTTATTGACCGTTTGGCAGTTTTTCCATCTCTTTCAACTTTCTGGTTTAAAAGACTGCATTTGCACTTGTTTCCCACCTTTCCTGTAACTAGTTTAGTCCAGATACAGATTTGCCAAATCCAGGACTGTTTGTAAGCTTCTGAGCCCCCCCCCCAAGCCTTTCTGTGTTGGAGGGAAGCCTTCTAGCTTATCAGTGGGAGTGGTAAGCACTAGGTAGCCTATCTACCACAAGAGGGGTTTCTGGCCCAGAAATTGTAGTTTATTGGCCGTTTGGACAGTTTTTCCATCTCTTTCAACCTTCTGGTTTAAAAGCCGATGTTTGCACTTGTTTCCCACCTTTCTTGTAACTAGTCTAGTCCAGATACAGATTTGCTGTATCCAGGACTGTTTGTAAGTTTCTGAGCCCCCCCAAGTCTTTCTGTGTCAGACGGAAGCATTCCAGCTTATCAGTGGGAGTGGTAGCCTGTCTACCACAAGATCCAGGTACAGATTCTTAGTTTTAGCACTTGAATTTGCTTATTTGTGCTTAGCACTTGTTCAGAACTTGTTGTTAGTACTAAATAAGCTACAAAGTACTACAGCACTCAACCTTCCTCTTTACTTAGAGGAAAACAGTTTTTGTACTTACTTTCCTCACTTGCTTAGAGAAAAACATCTCTTATACTCACTTTCCTCACTTGTCTAGAGGAAAGTAGTTTTTTATTCAGGCATGTCCAAGGGTCAGCTCCCAGTGTTCTCTCCTGTCTATCTGATAAATCTGGGCATCTTGGGGCAATGTAGCAATTGCCTCATGTACACAGACAACCCTCTCCTCCTACCACCCAACACCACAACCTGTGAGAGATGCACTTATCTAGCCAAACTGGAGATAAAGCTCTCTCCAACCAAGACTGAACTTGACAGTCAAGAGGAGAAGGTAAACACTTGCACCACACCACACTCATCACATAGTCCTACTAAACCTACACCACCAAAATCCACACATAGAAACACAAAAACATTCACAGAGGCTCTCAACAATAATCTGCTCAAGCAACAGAGACCTCCAAAGCAGAAACGCAAGCAACCTCCACCCCCCAACACAACCCAAATGACACATAGCCCACAGACTCAGTGTGCCAATAAACCACAGCCCATAAGGCAAAACAACGTACATGGTGACTCTATAGTCAGGCACGCAGATGTCCCACTCGCCAGGCTAAACAAGGAGAAGATTATTGTCAGCTGCCTGTCAGGTGCCAGGATCCACCACATAACCCACGCACTCAGGTCACTCCACAACAAGTACAAATATGACTCTGTCATTGTCCATGTTGGTGTAAATGACCTAAGACGTACCTCCCTTGACTACATGAAAGAGACATGGAAGAATTCAATGATCTTGTAGCCCAGGCAGGTGTGACCCTAACTCTGAGTAACATCCTGCCATCACCCAGAATGATACCACAGTACAAAGACAAAATGATTGACTTCAACAATTGGCTAAGCTTCTGGTGTCAGTCTAAGGGGATCCAGTATTTGTCTGCCTGGGATGACATGGTTGACAGACCACGATGCTTTGCCAGAGATGGCCTGAACCTATCGCCCCTGGGATTCCGGATACTGGCTAAGGGTCTTGCTGCCCCTATAGTGCTTTTTTAGGCAAGGTTCAAATGACAAATTCACCACCATAACAGGAACAGGCAAGCAAAAACTGAGGGTAATGCTACTCAATGCTTGAAGTCTAAATCTCAAAATGCACTCACTCGAGGCACTCCTTAAAATGGAGAACATCGATATCTGTGCAGTGACTGTCCTGGTTCAAGGCCCTAGAGAGCACCCCTGCATTACCAGGCTATAACTCATACCACACTTTTTGGCCATCTAACTTGGACCAGAACACCAAAGGTGGAGGTGTGTCCATATTCATTAAGGATATCCACACCTGCAGGTTAGTTCCAGAGCATAATGCATCCGAGGTTATCCAAGTTCAACTAACTCTGGGCAAAACTGCAATTCAAATTGTAGCTTGCTACAGATCCCCCACCATGCCCCAGGATTCCCACTCCTCTTTTCTTGATATACTGGAAAATATTAAGGTTCAACCAAACACCCTAATAATGGGTGATTTCAACTACCCCACCATTAACTGGGAAAACTACTCATGTACCAACTCCTTCACTCAACGCTTTCTAGAATTCATAAATTCTAATGTCCTGGATCAACTTATCCACACCCCCACCAGAGGCAACAATATCCTAGACCTAGTCATTACCAACATGAGTGACCAGTGTTCCACACCTGAAGTCAACTCCTCGTTGATCAGATCTGACCATAAGCTAATCACCCTAGATATTTGCATCCCGCCCCCACCCACCATTAAGGAAACCATGGTAAAAAATTTCTCCAAAGCCAACTTCATGCTTCTTAAGACAGACGTGGCGAACTTCATGACACCCATGCAGATGGACAATACAGTTACGACTGCTGAATCCTACACAAATGCACTCTATAAGCACTTACACGAGTGCATGGATCGTGCTATCCCAAACAGAATCAAGACACTATCCTCCAAAAAAAGGAAGCCAATATGGTGGTCCCTTGCCATAAACAAACTTTACAATAGAAAGAAGAAACTGTTGCAAAAGAGAGTAAAATCCCATGAGTGGAGGCGCTCCCTGGTCAGCCTCAGTAAGAGCTGAGGTCCCTTATAAGAGCCTCCAAAGCTAGCTACGAAAACAAAATCACCACTGATTCTATGGGCAACCACAAAGCATTATATAGCTATGTCAAGAATCTCAATGGCAACACCCAGATCTGCTCTGAGTTATAGCACAACGGCATGAAAGTTACAGAACCAGATAGGTTCAGTGCTAACTTTACCCCCCCCCCTCTCACCCCGTAAAGGGACCATATCTATACAGGAAGAATGCAGAGTCTCTGTAATCACATCTATGCAAGTAAAAGCTGCACTGTCTAAAACCAAAAACACAGCATCCATGGGATTGGACAACATCCCATGCTGCATTTTACATGAACTTCAGAATGAACTGGCTCCCCACCTAAGCATCATGTTCAAGTCATAGTCTCATGTCAGGCTTTGTGCCCACTGAATGTCTCACAGCAACAGTTATCCCACTCCACAAAGGGGGAGCCACCACTGATCCTCGGAACTATCACCCTATTAGCCTGACGAGCCTGGAACTCATAGACAAAGACATTGGTAATCTCCAAACTCTGGACCCCACCAAGTTTGGGTTTGTGAAAGGCAGATCATGCCTTCTGAACCTAATCAACTTCTTTGAGGCAGTCACCAAAGCCGTAGACGAGGGTAAGGTGGTTCACACAGCCTATCTTGACCCCACCAAGGCTTTTAACACCATCCCCCATTCTGGAATTATAGATAAACTCACTAAACTAGGTATAAATCCCTATGTCACAAGATGGGTTGCCAATTGACTCACTGACAGAACCCACACTGTAAAAGTTGCAGACTCCAAATCTGACTTCAAACCAGTGACAAGTTGAGTACCACATGGTTCAGTCCTGGGACCTCTCCTGTTTGGTATCTACTTCTCTGAAGTACAGGCTAACACAGAAGGCCTCTGGCTAATGAAGTTCACAGATGACTGCAAACTAGGAGCCATAGTCAAGTCCCCAAATTATGTGGACATCCTACAGAAGGGATTCACTGAGACAGATGCCTGGTGTCAGAGGCATGGCTTCAAGCTCAGTGCCAAAAAGTGCATTGTCAACCCCTTTGGTAAAAACTCTGTACCTATGAACTATCACATAAATGGCAGTCTACTTAATGCCGAATGTGTGATAAGAGACCTTGGGACCCAGGTGGAGAGTAGTCTCTCCTTTGATAATCACATCGCCGCACTAGTCAGGAAATCCTTCTATGTGGCACACCTCATCACAAAAGGGTTCTCATCCAGGAAAAAAGAGGTCATTGTTCCCTTCTACTCGGCACTCATTAGACCCATTATAGAGTACAATACCCCTTTTGGAATGTACCTCACAAGACATCTGCAGCAGCTGGAAAGGCCACAGGAGTACCTCATAAAGAGGATTACTGGCCTCAAACAGATGTCCTACACTGACCGTTTCAAAAAACTCCAGCTTTACTCTGTAGCATATCACCTACTCCGAGGAGATCTCTGCCTAACATATAAAGCTATGTTAAACCCAGAGCTGTTGGACATGCTACACCTAAAGAAATCCCAATCCCTCGGAGCTACACACTCTAGGGACCTAAACCTTGTCACAACAATAAACAGGACATGCTGGAGGGATAGATTCCTGTTCCAGAGACTTCCTATACTCTGGAACAAGCTACCCATGTATGTTAAGCAAAGTTCCTCATTAGCACTCTTCAAGAAAAATCTTCATGAGTGGATGAGAAATAGGAAATATACCCTGGGGATCACTTCTGTGGCTCTGCTCAATAGGGGCACAGGAAATTATCTTTCCTGGGTGGCGTAAGCCAGAGAACTTTCTTGGTTAGGCTTACTTAGGCCCTTGGGCTGATAGCCTAGTACCTACCTATGAACCTATGAACCTATGAAAGTGTCTTTTTTTACTTGCTTAAATCTCTTAGACAGTGACCAATTCATCATCTGTGCTAAGGTGTTGTCTGAATTCGCTGAAGGTGTACCCTACAAAACACATTGATGGATATTACAGGCTAGATCATGGGATTTTGCTATTCTTTCCTTGAAACTATACAAAGTTGAGTTCTGGAGCTATGTCTGGGCCAGAGGATCATTCACTAGAGTATAGATTAGTAGCTGTTTTCTGTTTACCATACATCCTTAAAGTAGTTAGCCACCCAATTTGCCAAAATGCTGTTACATTACTATTTCAGGCAGCATTCATTTCATAGTTCTGTAATTAGTTAATACAGATTAATAAAGTTCTGACCTGATAATGAGCTGCTTCTTGTGCCCAAAGTACAGGGTTTGATTCCTCCCACCTTCATTTGCCTACTTTGTGACTCTTTAGCAAGTCAGTTAAGCAGACAGTACTCCCAGGATGTCCCTGAAAAGAAATAATTTGTCCAGTGGAATTCAACACCATGCATGCTGTCTTTAAAGTGGTGTATGTACATATATATATATATATATATATATATATATATATATTTATGTATATATACACAATGACACTAACACACACGTTCCCCACACACTTGATATATTGTTTGTGTCTTTCGGCTTTTCCCGGTTAGGGGTCACCACAGCGGAACTCCGGTCCACTAATGATTGGCAGTAGATTTTTACATACTGGCTTGCCAGGCCTAATGCACAACATTCAGCGAAGGAACGCCCATTCACGCTTGTCACCACACAGAAGACGCTCTAACTGAGAATTGAACGGTCAACGTCTAACTGTGAGGCAACAATGCTACTATATATATATATATATATATATATATATATATATATATATATATACCCGCGGTAATGGTGCTGCGGTAGCATTGTTGCCTCACAGCAAGACGTTGTCGTTTTCGATTCTCAGCTAAAATGTCTTCTGTGTGGAGGCATGCAAGGTTGTGCGTCAGGGCTGGTAACTCAGCACGTAAAAATCCACTACCAAACATTAGCGGACCGGAGTTCCACTGTTGTGACCCCTAATAAGCCGAAAGACACAACATATATATATATATATATATATATATATATATATATATATATATATATATATAAACTCCATGATCACACCAATTCATAGAAGGGAGTTGCCGTCTTATAACTTTCTAATATTCTTGATTTAAAGCAATAAATTACTTAACTTGCTTATCCCCTTCTAATGCCTCAGTTTATTGCACTATTATTCCTACTTATAATTAGCACAACCAAATTATTATTCCAACACCACTTCTTTGTTAACACTCAGACTTGTTTATCTCCTCTAATACTTCACTCTGTTGTATTTCTTAAATTACTCCAGCCTGTCTTATACATCTCTCTTCTATCTGTAAAGTCTCAGTACAAGGCTTGTAAATTTAATGTTTTTGAATATCAGCACAAATTTTATTATACTGACTTTTATGTTATGTACTCACTGAGACTGCATTATAAAATTTGTTATTGTAAATATTGATTGCATTGAGTATAACACCTTGAGCTTTTCACCCTGGGCCTCCACTGAAAAAGGGCACCTTTGCCCAGTAGGACTTTCCCAGTCAATAAATAAATAAATAAATATCTCCCAAAAGAAGGGACGCATTGCTGGACCTCACTGAGAAATCACACTGGCACAGAAAGATGAACTACACACAGCTATATATATATATATATATATATATATATATATATATATATATATATATACATATATATATATATATATATATATATATATATATATATATATATATATATATCTGTCCTTTTCTGTCCCACCATTTATTTTTCTTCTGTCTCTTTTACTACCCTTAACTTCTGTGTTCCCAGTTCCTAACTCACCTCTTCTTCACAAGACTTTGTCCACCCACTTATTCCTTTCTTATCCTCTATACTACAATAACATTTTAACTTCCTACAGGACTTCTGCTTTGTTTTACCCTTCCTTACCCTATCTAACTTCATTTGTCCTCTTCTTTCATATCATTCATTTAGTCAACAAATATGGAGATGAGTACAAACTGGGAATTACTGTCAAATTCTCTTCTGATATGCAGTCACAACAGTGGTGTACTGCAAAGGTACCATAGGCGTCAGAAGCTGTTAAAGACTGGGGGGGGGGGGTGACAGGGGCACTTAGTGAACTAAAGAGGGTAATTTTTTTATAACTATTTGCTAGCACAACATAGGTTCACTTGGAGGACATTTTAAGCTTAGCCAATTCCCTTTTGGTGCTTGAATTAACATTTTCTGATTGGTCTTAGCTATCCCCATGGAGGATAATTGTATATTAGCCCTAGTGAGAACAACTGTGATCATTCCATAGATAATTTGAGGGGGCCATGTAAGGGATGCAGCATTTAGGAACTGCCTCTATCCATTAGTGGCATGAGGGGAAATCCTGGGGTACATTTTCTGTTACCCATCCTTAGATCCAAGTTGCATTTGAATATGGATGGATGAGCTTTGCTTTAGTTTTATGGATAGTCTGTTCTGGAACAGTGATAGCCTCTGTGATATATATCCATCTCTCCACAACATTCAGGTTAGATACCTGATCTGAGTATTTCTGATGCCATTTGACTTGCTGATGTTCACTAGGTCCATCTGTATTATGTCGGAGGATGCTTTGTATGCCAGAATGTCACCTCTAAGCACTCTGTAGGATACTGAGTATAGTAATAAATCTTTGAGGTGGTGCATGCAAGACCTATTGTTTAGGACTTGTATCTTTTTAGTAAGGTATCTCTGAAGGTATTCCAATTGTTGCATGGGGCTGGACAGATACATGCCAAAGTGGGCATTATACAAAATGATTGACATAATGAGAGCTTTGTAAAGGGGACAACAACATCTCTAGATCTAGTCACAGTCAATTTGTTTATAAGCTGTGCAATATAGAAAGGCTTTCTTATGACTCTTGGCACATGTTGGTCAAAAGTTAGGTCACTCTACACACAAGTTCCTAAATGCCAAACAATTGGATCAGTTCTCAGAGGGTATTGTCATGATTATGACACCAGTTATTATTTGGGACAAGCCTTCCTGCATGATGGTTAAGTCATTTGGGGATTCAATAACTTTTCCTAGCTTACAGTCATCTCAAACTTAGCTGGCCAAAGCTCTTTGGTATTTCCTTTTACTTTTGAGACGTAAATGCCAAACAGAAAAAGTCTCAGCGCCGAACCCTGGGGGACTCCATTGATGACTGGTCTCTTCCTCTGTTTTGATTTCCTGCATCCTGTGAGCCAAGTTGGTAATGCAGCTGGTGGTCGATATAAGTGTTTGCACCTACATTATTCATCTTTTGTACTACACCTGAGTAGGGGATTGTGTCAAAAGGCTTGGCCAGGTTAAGGTAATGTGGTGAACTGTTTTACCTCCATCCATTGCTTTGGTAACAAGAGTAAAGCTTAAAATTTGCCTATGATTTTGAGCCTTTCACACTTTCCTCTGGGCTGTTTTCAAACACATTGTTAGGGCCAAGCATACATGTATGCATTCATTGATTCACCTTCCTGATTGTATTAAATTATATTTCTTGTATAATACAGCACCAGTTGTTAGAATGTGTTTTAAATCTGTAGTTTTGAACAGTCCTCCAGTAAGCAAAGAAACAAAATGTATGAATTAATAATGACAAAACAAAACTACCCATTTTAGAAAATTTCAACCATAAAAGGCCACTCAAACTTTTCATAATCCACCAGTATCAGTAAATATGCAAAATGTCTGCAGAAGTAAGTCATCTAAATAACTCCACATTTAAGGGATCTCTAACTAATGAAGATGTTGCTGCTAGGAAACAACTCGATATTTCATTGTTTCATCTAAAAGTAAATTGGCTGTTGCCCTTGAAGAATAAATTGCCTATGTTATATTAAAAAATGATAAGCTAATAATATTGCAACAGGGAATGGATGATAAACTAACAGGTTCATAGTGACTAGGTAACTCCTCCAGAGGAGGATATTCACAAGACTGTAGCATCTACGCCCTTTAAAATACAACATAGTACAGTATCAGCCATCTGCATACTGTGTGAGTAGAACCCACAGCTTTCTGCATCAAAAGTAAGCTACTACCTGTTGTGCTAGCAGTGCAAACAGTTTTGGAATACGCAGCACTAAACTTCTCTCCCCCTGAAGCTCTCAGCTCCTTATAAACATTTTTATTTATTTAACATTTTTTTACCAGGAAAGTCAGACTTGGAAGAAAGCCAATTTTCAGCAGCAGGCAGAGGACCAGGGAGAAATGCTCCAGAGGCATGTCTTTGTAACATGGGAAGAAACCAGAGTACCCAGATGGAACCCACCCAAATACAGGGAGGACATACAGACTCCACACAGAAGGCTGTGAGGCAACAGCACTACCATTGCACCATCCACTTGACACAACTAAATTTCTCAATTTCACAGCAGAAGAAATCTGGAAAAAGCCAAAATTTATTTTTTGGGGGGGGGGCAAAGGGTTAAAACTAGGGACACATTTTAAATTTTGCTTATATAATCCTAGAAAGCTGCTAAAATTGTGTTTTGTGTTACTGTGTTTCCAAATAAAAAGATGGTAAGACTGAAACTTAAAGGGCTTTCATTATGATTTGCCGGAAAGCCACAAATCTTAAGAGGAACAGACCAAAATTATGAGCCAAACTCCTTGAATCACATGTGGTGGTGTGGGTAGAAAATGCAGGACCCTGTACCTAAGGTACAGGGTTTGAACCCAATAACACACACACACACACACACACACACACACACACACACACACACACACACACACACACACACACACACACACCCATAAATATCACTTTGGAGCTACACACAAGAAATATTGCTTTGGAACTACAGCATAAAATAAATGGAACTAGCACTAAACGGTCATCACTATCACTTTGGAGCTACAGCCTCTTTTGATATAAATCCAATAGCATTGTCCCTACAAACTCTAGCACATAAATTATTCCAGACATTAAACAACTTAAATACATCGTTGGTCAAAGCATTACACTTTTAATTATGTGCAAATGACCTCTAGAAACAGTCATCAACATCTTGGAATACTATGCAATCTCAAGTGGTACCCAACTTCAGAGCCCATTCTAACACCAAAATAACTAACTGTAAATGTTTTGAAACCTTGATAACAATTTGTAAATATTCTAAGCAATGCCTCAAATATTCCACCAACTTTCACACTGTTCTCATGGCACCACAATGGGAACAGCCAGCAATTCCTCGTACAGTAAACTCATGTATTGTTACTTCCTTTGTTTTCTATTCTGTATATTGGAAATACAGAATTAAAAATGCAATACATACATTAACATTACTACAATTTAATCTGTAACAATCTGTGTACCATTTTGTGACTGGTTTGATTAAGGTATTGAGGGAAATTCCAGCCACTTTACAGAACATAGTTGAATAAAGAAAGATTTAGGCCAATGGCAAAGTGAGCTATCTAGCTACTGCTTAAAATAAATAGAACTAGTACTAAATGGTCATCACTATCACTTTGGAGATACTGCATAAAATAAACAGAGCCAGAAATATCACTTTGGAGCTACTGCATAAAATAAATGGAACTAGTACTAAATGGCCATCGCTATCACTTCGGAGCTACTGCATACAATAAATGGAGCCAGAAATACCACTTCGGAGCTACTGCATAAAATAAATGGAGCTAGCACTAAACGGCCATCACTATCACTTCGGAGCTACTACATAAAATAAACGACCATCACTTACTGCATAAGTGTAACAGAATGAAATATCACTGACTTACTCCAGAACAGGAGCCTTAGAGGTAAGCAGTTATCCACAGAGCTAACACTTGGAGCCTTATCAGCAAGAAGTACTTTCCGCACACGTTTGTCTTTAAATTAGTGTGTGATGTACGCATGAGTCCTCCTCCCCCTTGCCCTCGCCCTGTGGTTCCAGCACCTATAGCTAAACTGCCCTATTCAGAACATTTCCATCATAAAGGTCTACTTCCACACACAACTGCATTTTAAATTTATTGTTTGAACATTTTTCCAGTAGGCAATGAAGCAAAATGCATGCACCAATAATGAAAAAAACTGCCATATTCAGAACATTTCCATGATAACAGTCTGCTTCCATACACAATTGCATTTTAAATTTATTGTTTGAACATTTTTCCAGTAGGCAATGAAGCAAAATGCATGCACCGATACTGACAAAATTGCCCTATTCAGAACATTTCCATGATAACAATCTACTTCCATACACAATTGCATTTTAAATTTATTGTTTTAACATTTTTCCAGTAGGCAATGAAGCAAAATGCATGCACCAATAATGACAAAACTGCCCTATTCAGAACAGAACAAAAATGTGAGGCATAAATTCACAAGTGATGGTGGCTAGTGACTTTAGGCACTGTTCACATCAGGTATCCTCCTATAGGACATTACATAACAGATCAAGACTGCATTCCTTAGTACTAGGTCAAAATTTAAATTAGCCTGAGGATTAATTACTTATTCATGTATCCTGCAAGTATTTCCTAGAAGGACATAATATTTACTTTGTCTCTATAATAGTTTTTAGACTCTTGTTTCAAGAGAGAGGGACAACGGTGAAAGTAATCAGATGTAAAATCCCTGATTATGGGCACTAAAAATACCAGTAGGATTTCCTTAAAGTTTGCAGCAGTAAGATGACATTGGTTTAAAACAAAATTTCTGAGGAACAGAAAAAGTGTAAAACTGCAACAAATGCCATTAGTGATTGTAATCCTCAATGTTCTATGATGCCACAAAATCAGACAAAATAAAAGATAGCTAAATGGCTGAAAGGAGTGACTATTGCTCAGTACAAGCCAAGTATTTAACTTGCATATCTGTCTGCTTGCAGTTGAATCACAGGTTTTGCTGTGGCAATCTGTTTACCTTCACTGTTTCTTGTAACTAAAACACAAGCTAAAATTAATATACAGAGTGAGAGGCCGAAGCCTTTGTACTTTGATTTTCTGTCTGTCAGTTTTATAAATGTATTATAAAAATTGTTAAGTACTTAAAGATCATAATGGCTTAAATCGCTGAGGAGGGGATTTAGAAATGCAAGTGATACAATACAGCAATACACATAATTAAGTCTTAGTTCTTTTATTTTTTAAATGCATTTCCTTTTTACTTTTATGTGTTATTTACATTCTTTGTTCATTTTAAGCTCACACACACACACACACACACACACACACACACACACACACACACACACACATACACACATATATATATATATATATATACACACACACACACACACACACACACACACACACACACACACACACACACACACACACAAACACCTACCTTACTCACTCTTGAAATATCCCTGTACAGACTCCGCTTCTGAACCAGCACCAGCAGCTAAATCCCACTCCAGCCCTCCTAAGTGGCAGTTTGCGAACCAGCAGCTGATTACATAAAACTGTCTGTTCCTGCTCGCAAAAGCCTATAAATACCTGTGCCGTGAGCTGATGTCATCGGTGTGAAAATTAAATACTTAAATAAGTAACACAGTTGGGATCTGCAAAAGTGGGGGGGCACCCCTCCCCCCTTGCTCTATGGTTCCATCGCCCATGAAAGGTACTACAATTAAATGCAAAAACATGCAGTATTGTCACATTTGGTAAACAAGCCTCTTCTCCAACACAGAATTTACCCAGTTCCCCATTCCAAAATATGAAGGTAGTCAGGGATCTTGGAGCCTGAATCAATAACTCTCTCTGCTTTGACCACCACGTAGCAGCAGTAGTCAGAAAATCCTTCCTCTTAGCACAACTAACATTAAAAGGCAAGTCATTCATGTCAAAAGAAGTTATTATTCCTCTGTACAGAATCCTAATCAGGCTAGTTATCAAGTACAGCAGTTTGGGGGATGTACCCTGGACATTCCAAACCAATAAGACTACAGTCCTAAAGACACTGAGTTCCCAAGAGAGGATTAAAGTCCCTTCTCTATACTAAATATCTTACAGGGTCTTTTGAGATCTATATCTTGTATTATGTGCTGCTAGGAGCCCCATGCTCCTTGTTCGCATGTCTATTTGCAAGGCTAATAGCTCCTCAGATAATAAAACAATGACTTAAATCATAACCACTATATAGATAAAACACTGTGGAGTGACAGATTAATTCCCCAGCATCTACCCCACCTCTAGGGCAAACTTTCTGTACAAGTTAAGCTAAGTGACATCCTTTGATCCTTCAAATGAAACTTAGATGTCTGGATATGTACACAAAAATCTGGACTGACCTGCTTTGCCCTTCAAGAGAAGGTGGTATTGGCAAGGTGTAAATGGTCTTCAAGAGTCAGTTGCTTTGTAATTCCTATTACACTATACTATAATTGCTACCTACTCCTGTACTAGTCAAACTGCAATAATTTAAACCCGTGACCAGCCTCCTCCCTATTATCAATTTGATAAACTGTTCAGCACCATCCTTTATACATGTGAAGTTTTATTCATGTTACACACGTATATATTTTATAATCCACACATATATATAAAACACCATACAGCTCTTTACTTGACACCGTATTTCTCACCTTTTCAGCAGTCATATAAACTTCCACAATCTCATGATTTTTTTACTACCCAATCTGGCCTTTAACTACTTCTAATTCTCAGTGGTTAATGGCATCTATTAAGCCCCGCTTTCCTCTTTGCTAGCACCGCCTCCTCTGACAAAGACATCCAACTCTACCCAGATTGGGATAAACAGAATATGTAATGCTGACAAGCTGGTTTCATTAATTTAATTAGCTTGATATTGATTAAGCTTGGTTCTCAGGAATCAGAAACTCTTGTCATATACTATAACACTGCAGTGAGACACTGTAATGCACAGTGTGAAAGTGTGATACGAGACTTAGGGACACAGGTGGACAGTGGTCTCACCTCCGATAATCACATCGCCACAACAGTCAGGAAATCCTTCTATGTGGCACACCTCATCACTAAAGGCTTTTCATCCAGAAAAAAGGAGGTCACTGTCTCACTGTACTCATCCCTCATTAGACCCATTATAGAGTACAACACCCCGTTTGGTATATACCTCTCAAGACATCTGCAACAACTGCAAAAAAGCCGCAGAAATACCTCACTAAAAGAATCACAGGCCTAAAGCAGATGCCCTATGCTGACAGTCTAAGAAAACTCCACCTATACTTTGTCGCATATCGTCTACTCAGAGGTGATCTCTGCTTAACATACATGTTGGACATGTTACATTTAAAGAAATCCCAATCCCTCAGAGAAACACGCTCCAGGGATCTAAACCTTGTCATCACAATGAACAAAACATGCTGGAGGGATAGGTTCCTGACCCAGAGACTTCACAGACTCTGGAATAGACTGCCCATACATCTCAAGCAGAGCGCCTCTTTGGCCCTCTTCAAAAGGAACCTTGACGATTGAATTGGAGAAAGGAAATTCACCCCGTTGATTATGTCAGTTGCCCTGTTAGACAGGGGTCCAGGGAAGTAAATACTGTGGGAAGAAATAGCCAGGGAATTTTTATGGCTAGGCTTGTATAGGCCCTAGGGCCGATAGCCTAGTACTAACCTATGAACCTATGAACATAATTCTCCTTTCATACTGCATCTAAGAGTTTTGCTTTACAGTCCTGTGCACACATATGCATTCTGTACTTATATTACCAAGTATTTTTTCCTGCTATACTGTATGGGCTACTTATTTTAATAAATTTGTTTATTCATTGATTTACTCTCTAAAAATTCTTTAGTGAAGTGCTCTAATTCTCTCAGTCATATTTTTAATGTACTGTAGTAATCATTTACATGCTTTGGGGTTTATTTCCCCCGGCAGCGCTTGTAAATAACATTTAAGGAACCACTGATCAGTACAACAAAAATCCGTAAGTTATGAAACCGGACTAGCGCATCATTTTTATTATCCTAGGTAACAAAAATGATGTAAATGATCTTCAGTTGGTTATGCCCCCCTGCTGAACTGCTCACTGAAAGTATTCATATGCCTGCTGTCACCAGTGGCTTTCACATACGTGTTATATCTCTGTCACTCTTACAAGGTTCCCAGATGAACTCTCCTGTTTTGAAGCTCATGTTTGACTGAGTGTCCCACCCAGTCCTTCCAAAAAGGTTACCCAGAAGTTACCATCGCCAGGGAACCACTTGGACTTACTGTCTGCTTCAGTATTCTTGCCCTATACTCCTCACTAACTAAAACTCCTCATTTCTGTCAAATGGGCGGATAAGAAATTAATATAATATAACTGAGAGTGAAACTCATAAGCTCCTACCCTTTCATTTCTCAATCACATCCCCTACCTCTGTGTTGTCTGGACTGTGCCCTTACTTTGTGAACTTTGGAATTGTTGCTGTAGTTATTTTAAATGGTGACTTTATCATCTTAATTATTAAGCCTGTTCTGTTGTTGACAACTGAATTATATGTTCCATTCATACGAATTTGAATTACATGTTTACTGTTTTGTCTGTCTATACGCTCTATGTTTACATTAAATATTAATATTTCATTTTGCATTTCCTTGACTGGCTTGGGTCACTGCTGAAGAGGGTCCTCGGCCAGTATACTCATTTGGGTAACAAATGTAAAATAATCAGTCTGCTGATGTTTGTCCTACTCGATGTCCCAACATCTCCTGTATTATATTAACTTGCTAGTGAAATTAAGTTCTGAACCAGGACTGTTCTAAGTAATGCTTCATCCTTTGTGTATATGAATATTTCTATAAATAAATCTTATTTAAGTTTAAACGTTTGAATCATGAATGATAGGTAAACAAGCAAACCCATAAACAAGACTATTGGGAGGTGGTAAAGCTACAAATCCATACCTAAACCTTTAAATCATTACAACTGTGAAAACTGGCTAAAGGCTCACCAGATTACTGCCATTTAACATATATACTGTTAGCACCATAGCTTTACTCAAAGTACAAGTTTTTTTGTAGCATGTTATAGGGTAAACTCATTTTAAATTTGACCATGGATTACTTCTCTATTATGGAGCTGCAGTGACACATTTTCAGTTAAATGCCTTTGAAGACATTACATTTTTCTTAAGTCTTATTACAATGATTTATGACACTTTCTCAATAGTAAGGCTTTTCTTCACATTGCATTGTTCAAAGTTCATTATCTCAGAATCTGAGACTAAGTGTCAGAGATGAACTGTGAACGTTGATGTACAATATGGTTCAGAAATCCTGCATTTTGGAATCCTTATGAAATGTTTTGGATCCCTGCCCGCCACACACTATTATCCATTTAATTAAAGGTAATTTGTTTTACAATCATCATTTCTGACTGCTCTGGCTGAATATGTTTCACTGTACTACTTAGAGATTTATCAAATGCTTTCCCCCATTTGCCCTTATCTGTTACACGAGTAATATGTCAAAGCATTTTTTGAATGCAAACCAGTAAACAAAAATAAAAACAGCAATGCAGTAACCATGCAGTATTGCACGGACCAATGACGTTTGTTTCGCTCGTCTTGTTTTACCATTGCAGACGAACAGATGGGGTAGTTCGTTTATATGCTTTATTACATAGAAACACATCAGGATGGACAGTAGCTTTACAAAGTATAAACGAACTGATTAACTGACAGATTACACAGACATACATGCTTACATCTCAACAGCTAACTACAAAATGGCAGTCAGGCTTGCACATGCTCAGTATTTATACACTTGTGCAAGCCCCTAGAAAGCTTCTTAAAGATGTACATACATATTGATCTATAATTTGTAAGGACTTTAACTACAACTAAGACATGAGCATGAGAACAGATATATTCTGTAGGGTGACATGACTCAAAGTCACAAAAAAGTCCTTCCTTGGAGAGAGGGCGAGATCGTTATTTGGTTTTCATCTGTCCCCATCTGGATTTCTGAGGGCACAGCAACACTTTCAAAAATTAAACCATCAAAAGACTTGTGTCTCATATTTCTGACTCGGTCTAATATTAACTGAAAAAGAAATAATCATTGCTTTTTTGGGGGGAATCTCTACAAATCTCAGGGTGCTTTGCAGTAAAGATAAAAATGGCATTTTTTTCAAAAATTTTTGAGCAGAATGTTCTCTGGAAATTATTATTACAGCAATGGCTTTTTGGCTGTTTGCCCATTTTGATTCCTGTTTGCAAACTTGCTTTGACAAAGCTGAGCATGAAAATCTGCTTAAACAGATGACTTCGGTACTTGAGTCAGAAGTACTCAAAGCTCGCTGATGAGCTTTGCATACAATAAAACACATCTGCGCACTGTATTATTTTTCTGTGATGGCTTGGAATGATCAAAAACATTTTGAAATGTCTCTGCTGCCTTAGGTACTGGATTCAGAAAGTGTTAACACATGGGCAATCATTACTATTTCCCAAGATATCCAGCAGTAATTTTTAAGTGATTATTTCTCAGTTTAAAGAGGAACAATGTAAGAAATGTACTCAAAGATTACATGCTTTTGACACTCTTGTTTCTCACTGTACACTGTCATTTCTGGACCTGGACTTTGGAGAAGAAATAACAGTTCTCTCTCTGCAGCCATATGACACAAAATAAATGCCAGTAATGGTTTATTATGGTTAGGAAGGGTGTGAACAGCCAGAAACTTATCATATTAAAATTTGTGAGAAATACAGTATGCAGTACTGCTGGGAAAACTGGAATGAACTCTACGGCAATAAAAATACATCAAATGTCATTTTATTTATACAGATGTGTCAAGGAATTTTAATTATCTTTTTCCGCTGCATCATTTTTTTCTGACATTTGGAATCCAACATCTTTTTTGCCAGAAAACTAAAAGTAAGAGAACTAATTAGTGCCTAATGAGGGTTAGCATCTCATTTCCCTTTACCACTTTATTTCAATTTCCCATCTTTATTGCCAGCTCGGATGTCTTTCTGAATAAGTAAGAAATGCTTCACAGCCAACATGCTTTTTGCTGGCTGCAGCAGGATTGAAAAGAAGTAAAAACTAATAAGCTTCTACTGCTGTGTTCGCCCCGGGACATAACCTGCAAATCTTAAATTATCCATATCTCAGATTTTTCAAAAAGGAGCTGGGGGTGGAACACATCTCATTCAAGGAACTAAAATTAGAGAGGCAAACTGCACTAATGAGAACAGTTGCTGTGGGAATCCAAGTGATCCTCAACAAAGCAGTCACGGCTAAATAATTCTGAAAGCTCCCTTATCAAGGTTTCATACAGATAAAAGAACGTAGTTATCACACAATCTGTGGATTAGATAAATATGTTTTACTGCGAGATTTAATAATCTTAGCACAGCAGCAGTTTTGAATTTCTTAGTTAATTTTCTAAGTTTTCCTTGTGGCTGCCTCAGGTGCTCTTTTTTCCTGAATACTCACTGGTTTTGTAGTCCAGTGTCAAAAAACATTCTGCTGAATCTTCTCATATGTTTCATCTTCTCTGGCAGTGGTCAATGTCAGATCACTGCCAAAAAAATGGGTCTAGTCCCAGTTCATAGCCAAATATCCAAGTGCAGATATCAAGAAGATAGTGTGGGTCTAGATCACGCAACAGTTATAAAATTAATGAGCAAATCCTATCTGATTGTAAACAAGTAGCACAATGTAACTATCTTACACAAAGCCAGCAGGTACATACTTTCCTGATGATAGTAACAGTACATATGCACTTTTAAACCAATTCTAGAGACTTAATTTTGTGGGTGGGAAAGCACCACCCAATGCAAGAGGATTCATCCACTGCAACCCTCCCCATTTGGTTTAACCACAAATACACCATGTACATGGTGGCATATTTTTTAGAATAGTTTATTTACTTCGTGAAATAAGTAAAATAATTACATTGTTTTACTGTGGCTTGTTAAGTAGCATTGTTCCCCAAAATTTCATGTCATTATTTTTTTAAACCTCTCATGCATTATCTGAGGAGTTATACTTGGACGGGTTATGTGATTATAGCACAGTAAAATCTGTAAAGCTGTTAAATGTTTTGGATTTGGACTGGTACAACCTACCAGAAACACTCTCTGCTAACCACCATTGGGGTTAAGTTTGTCGTTTATGTACAGCATCTACAAAGGAGTATATTGTATTACAGTTACCACTGCAGAAGAGAAAGGAACCCCCCCTTGTTGGAGTAAACCAAATGAGCAATTTTTTAGAAAAGCATTGTATTGTTAGACTGTACAGGCAATTTCCAACTCCTTTTAATGAAAATTGAGTCAAATTCCTACTGGTCTTAAAATATGTTTGTCATATTATAGCATTAAGTCCAATCAAAGAATCATTAAATATCCTGACAATGAAAAAATAATTACTTAATTATGTGGATACCAGGACCAGAGTTATAAGACCAATAGTATTCAGTGGTATGACAGTGTGTGACCCACTAATAATTTAGAAATGTTTAATAGCCACTTTTTATCAAACATGGCACTGAGTAATGTACTTGAGCTGAGCAAGAGTTTAGACCTAGCTACCTGGAGAATACAGGTGACCTGGTCAGAAAGGCTTTTGGTCAAGTGAAAGGTACCTGCAGTACTGGACCACATGCAATCTCTGGAAGAGTCATCTCTAAATTAAAGCAAGCACCTCTTTGAATTGTTAAACACTGGTGACGTCGCTTTTGTCTGGAAACAGACACGTATTGTATCTGTAAACACAGGTTTAGGGATTTGCTGAACAATTAGTATCTGATAAGTTTAACATGCAGAGCAGGAAGATGTTTCAAGGTCTGCATTGTTGACATCCTAAAACAACACAATTCTTATAACGTACAGACGGGTATTCATGCCATGACTTTCTCCAAAGCAGATCTACAGTCATGGCTCATCATTTTTTATGAAATAGTCATCATGACATTGGACTGCTGGCTACTGAAGTAGCAATAAATTTAAATCTCTCTATAGAATTTGACACCCTGCCTCATAAATGGATTTGTGAATTAGTAACTGCGGTGGTGGTGCTGCTGTAGCATTGTCGCCTCACAGTTAGACGTTGCCCGTTCGATTCTCAGTTAGAGTGTCTTCTGTGTGGCGACATGCGTGAATGGGCGTTCCTTCGTTGAAGGTTGTGCATTAGGCCTGGAAAGCCAGCACACAAAACTCTACTGCCAATCATTAGCGGAACGGAGTTCCGCTGTGGCGACCCCTAACCGGGAAAAGCCGAAAGACACAAACAAATTAGTCCAGAGTAAACCCTTAACTAATTACATATATTTCTAACTGGATAACTATGAGAAAACAGCATATGATTGTACTTGGTAATGTCATTATGGGCAAACATCTTGGCCAGGTAGTTGGTACTGGTACCATTACCATTTGATTTAGTTTTTCATCCTTTCCAGTATAACACCTACATATGAAAAGATACTGATTGTTGTAAACTGGGTAAGATAAATCCAAGAAGCTATACAAAATGTCAGTAATAATCTGATTAAAATTAACTTTTGGGTGAAGAAGTTTGGTTTGAACTTTAATTTGTCTAACTGTAATATTATGCACTTTGGAATGTCATGGATAAAGGGAGCTATTCTTCCAGGTCATGCAAAGGTATGTCAGGATTATTCATTCAAGTACCTGGATATCAATACAAGTAATAAGCATACCTTTACTGAACATGTAGCAGCCGTTAAGACAAGGCCCATAAGGATGCATGGTTTGGTATTTTGAATTATAAAAAACAATGATATGTTGACACTTTATGTGTCTTACACAAATCTCATTTACACCATATTTTAGCATAATGCCACTTTTTGCATGTATGCTAACACCAAGATTCAACTTGACTCCAGACAAAGAAAGCTTATAAAGAGAGTCCCACATCTAGCAGGCTATCCTTACCAAAAAACACAGCTCAGGATAACATTGTTTACATGGATTACAGGTAAACATGGAGCAAATTTTGTGTGGCCTTTAGAGCACACACTGAACCCTCTGTGTAAGGACTTTTGGGGTTAGAAGTAAAAACAAATGTGTTAAGAACAACACAATCTTCATTTAATGTCACTGTCAGCCTGAACAAAACCTGTATAATAGAAATATTTATAACCTTATCCACTGACAGGATGTGAAGTCATCTGCCTTATCCCATAAAAAATTAAAACATTATTAATGCATTTCAGTAGAGGCATGCCTGTTGGGTAGTCGAATTGAAGCTCTCCAACATCAATAAAATGCCTGAGTTGCTTGAAATCTATTGGCCCAAACAGAGTCTCACCAGAACATATGCTTATATACAAAGCATGATTGTGGAATAAGCTGGATGTGCTTGTGTGACTTCCCGGAACCCTTCAAGTCTTCCTTTGTCAATGCTCCAGTTGACACCTCCCCATTGTTTGTCCCAAAATTTAGAGACATGCTAGCTAGTTGTGAGAAGGATGGAAAGACCCTTTCTGCTGTGGGCATTTGTTTTCCCACTCCTTAATGATCCTATTCTAGGAATCAGAGGAGTAGAAAAATATGGTTAAAAAAATCCCAAGGCCCTTTCCACGACACGTGGTGAATATTACCCCCGGGGCAGAGGTGGAAACTCTACTGGAAAATGTCCTCCCCATGTCAGAGGGGGTCCGCATAATGAGGGCTCCAGAGATTCATTGTATGGACAACCCTACCAGTGCTCCTGAAAGGAGGCCCAATTGCTTACTATGGAAGCAGTCGCAGGAAGATTTTCACTGCACCAATCAGCCTGGCTTACGAAAACTTCAGATACCTGGGTGCAGAAAATTATCACCAGAGGTTACTATATTCCATTCAATATCTTTCCAAGACTTCAAAAGCAAATCCCCTATGTTCCACCCAGTCAGAGGGATCTAGCAGCAGTAGAAATCCAAAAGTTGCTTCTAAAAAGAGTCATCCAAGAAGTCCCACCAGACCAAATAGGATCCAGGTTTTACTCAAGATTCTTTTTAGTGCCAAAAAAGATCGGGGGGGGGGGGGAGAGACTGGAGGCCAGTTCTGGATCTCAGCCTATTAAACAAATTTGTACAACAGACAAAATTCTGGAATGGTCACTGTTCAGTCCATCCTTCCTTTTCTGGAGAAGGATGATTGGATGTGTTCTATAGACCTTCAGGATGCATATTACCACATAAAGGACAAGCAGTCCAGAAGATATCTCCGCTTCCAGTTAGGAGCCAGTCATTACCAATTTTGAGCACAGTCCTTTGGTCTCATCACAGCCTAAAGGGTGTTCCCCAAATGCATGGCAGTCATAACAGCTCACTTGAGACTGTGAGGATTCCGAGTGTTTCCATATCTAGATGACTGGCTCCTCACTCTCCCCTCCAGGCATCTACTGCTTCACACCACAGTCTTTATCCTACACCTCGCTGAGGCACTAGGCATCTCAATAAACAAGGAGAAATCGCAGTTGACTCATACATAGGATCTAGAATTCATTGGAGTGAGACTGAATACAATCTCCTGCATAGCCTCCCTACCCCTCCATGGGCTAATGAAGCTAAAGTCACAAGTTCAATCCATCATTTCCCAAAACAAAGTTCCCACTCACCTGGTACTGCAAACTCTGGGGATCATGGCAGCAATTATAAATTTAGTACCCCTAACAAGGTACCACATGAGGCTGCTTTAATGGCTCTTGGTGTCACAGTGGTCAATTCTAAAGCATCCGATGTCTCATCCAATCCTAATAACGAATCACTGCAAAAAGGATTTATCGTGGTGGATGAAGCCATAAGAAAATCTATGGGGCCGCACCTTTTCTCCCTCTCCGCCCCAAGCCATAGAGACCATGGACACTTCCCAGATGGGGTGGGGGGCATTATCTGGGGAAGACTGTCCAAGGCACTTGGTCCCCGTAAGAGGACAATCTGCATATCAATATCCTAGAATTGAGGACAGTGCGTTTAGCATTACAAACATTCCAGTCTGTTCTTCCTTTGGGGACAATTGCAATTCAATCAGACAACATGTCAGTGGCCTTGTATACCTACAATCAAGAAGGGACCCAGATCTTACCGATTGTGTCGGGAAGCCCTAAGAATTTGTCAATGGACTATTCCTTCCAACCACTTTCTGGTAGCAACGCATATCACAGGGAAATCCAACCTGATTGCAGATAAGTTGAGCAGATGCATTCTCCTGCCTCATGAGTGGTCTCAACCACAACATGGCAATGAAGATTTTTCATTGTTGGGGGCAGCCATGCTGAAAACTGTTCACCTCTCCAAAAACAACAAATGCAGCAGTTACTTTGCCTTAATTCCTCCTCCAGGGGAATCTCTGAGAGACACACTTCTCCTTGATTGGCCTCCGGGACTTCTTTGTGCCTTTCCGCCTCTCCCACTGATTCCCCAGTTTTTGAGAAAAGGCCAAAGGTTGAGAAGCAAAGTAATTCTCATTGCACCCTATTGGCCCTGCCAAGTCTGCTTCCTTTTTCTTGGCCTCATCTGGTTCATCGCCCTTGGATTTTGGACCCAGCTCTGGACTTACTATCTCTTCATCAGAGCTTGGTGCATCCCAGTCTCCAAAATCTCAAACTGAGGGCTTGATACCTCCAAGTCTAGTAATTGCCAGGCAAAATAACTCATCCACCTCAGTACAAAGGATTCTTCTGGCTTCCCATAAACCATCCACCAGAAAGCTTTACCAAAGCAAATGGAAAAGATTTTTGATTTGGTCTTGTACAAACAACATAGACCCCTTTTCAGCTCCAATTGATAAGGTCCTGGAATATTTAATGACTTTATTTGCATAATTCCACAATTATTGTTCATTTGGTCACTATTTCTAATTTTTGTGATGGACTTGGATGATCGTTCCTCGATGTCTCAGGATTTATGCAAAATCTTTCTTAAAGGCGCTTTACATTTATAACCTCCATTCAAAGATCCTGTAACACCATGGGATTTAACCTTAGTTTGACAGCCATTTGAGCCAGGAGCTACTTGTGACCTCAGGTTTTTGTCTTGGAAAACTGTCTTCTTAGTAGCTACCATGTCTGCTAGAAGAATTTCCAAGTCACAAGCTTTATGCATGAAACATCTCTACATCATTTTTCACAAGGAGAGTCTCGCTAAGAACCAACCCATTCTTCCTCCCCAAAGTGCTATCAGAATCTAATATTAACCAGGCTATAGATTTGCCACTTTTCTTTCCAAATTTTTCAAACAAAGGTGAATACTTTTTACATTTGCTGGATGTCCACAGAGAAATACATTTTACCTGGACAGAACAAATTCTTCTAGAAAATCAGACCAGTTACTTCTGTCCTTTTTGGATCCCAGATTGAGCAAACCTGTTTCAAAGGTTACCTTATCAAAATGTCTCAGAGACTGTGTTACCTTTGTCTACAATCAAAATAAATGCAAACTGCCTACTACGGTTAGGGCGCATTCTACCAGATCTGTTTTCATTTCAGCGGTCTTTCATTCCAAGGCCTCTGTGGAAGAAATATGTGCAGCTGCAACATGGGCTACTCCTCTTACCTTTATCAATCATTACAAATTAGACATGGTCTTCAGGTGAAGAGCATCCTTTGGCTCTATGGCACCCAGGAACATCCTTCCTTAGAGCCATCCAGGTTCAAAAGTAGCTGGGCACTCTGTCCCATCAGTCAAGAATGAATGAAGATTGATACCATCACATAAAGAAGTTATGTCCTTACCATAACCTTCCATCTGTGTTGTCGATCTTCATTCATTCTTGACATTCCATCCTCCTGCCCCCTCCAAGAGACTTCTGGAGGATTGGACCTAGTCCTGGGATGCTATAGGGTTATACCTTAGATAGGGCTTCTGTATTTTCTCTGCTTCTCTACAAACTCGATCTCTTATCTCAAAGACTTTTTGGCTGGCGTGAGTTATGTACAATGGCCACGTTGGTTCTGAGGAGTCGGAACTGAACCCATCAGTCAAAAATTAATGAAGATCTACAACACAGATGGAACGTTATGGTAAGAACATAACTTCTTTTCTTATAAACTTAAAAAAATGATAGAATAATAGGTTTGCATTAGCATGCATTTTCTGAAGGTTATGTAGTCTGAAAATCAAATGTTTGTCACTATTTAATGACTTCAGTCCTCTGTGATTTTCCAGAAGAGCACATATTTTATGAGGAACAAACAAAAAATATGAGGTAAAAGTCTAGAAATTCTGTGAAAACCAGGACAGTTGAGAGGTATGGCTCAAATTTTAGTCTCATAATACTAATTAGTCAGTATGTCATTGAAGAAAGCAAATGTGTTTCAAGACCCTTAAACATACATCTAGCTATCTAAAGCTGCCCTGATTTTAAGCAACCTATGCCATCCTCCCCAACACAGCTTAGAATCAGCTGTTGTTCACTGTTCTACAATTCAACTGCCTAAAAACACTCCTTCTGTAAAGAAGTTTAGTAATATTATCTTAAAATGATCACTGATCATTTTGCCCCTATCGCCTCATACTTCCTTTTGGCACGTACCCAATTGTTTTATATATCATATTATCCCTCTTCACTCCTTTCTATTGCCTGTGATAACACATTTAAGGAGCTCTGCCCCTTTCTTTGTAGCTCATTTTCCCTTTACCCAATTTGCTAGTCTTTTTTCTCTTAATCACTTACTAGTCATCAAGACCTTGTCGCACCTGGTGATGTCTAGCCCTTCTCTATAAGGTAAGACTATAGCTGTCATCTAAGCAACTATTAGATTTTTTGCTTAAGTCCTACCATTTCCTGCAAATGCTTATGATATGCTAAGGGTTAGCCATGCAATGGTGCAATATGTGATGTCCTCATATTGCATACAATGACATAATGTGAGGTCATCTTACAAATCTTTGTGAGCAAAATTCTCAAAGTAACCCAATGTCCCTTTGTAGGTACAGGTATCTGTTCATATTTAATCTCTACCAGGGAATGTAGGCAGATTACATGTCCCAATGCACATTTACCCAAGCCACCCCCTGCCAGAGGAAGGCAGGGTCCACCTCATTAACTCCTCTCATTTCCAGCAGTGAGGTCACTAGTTGAACAGGGTCACTAAGGTTATAGTTAGAGTTTCATTTGACTCTGCTGGGAACTGGCCCTGTTTCCCATTTAATGCATTTGGCTTCTCTCCTCTGCACTCTTTTCATTGTAGTATCTAAATCTGCACCCGTACTTCACAAGATAAGACCTCACCAACATTTATACAATGGAAGTAATTTCATCTTATACTTATAACTAAATGTCCTCACAGTGCACCCCCAGATTTTTTTGCCACTATCACAATTGAGGTGTAGTTGTTAAACCATAGCATAATCCACAACCCAAGTCCCATCTGTCCTTACTTTTTTCATTAATCATTTTAGCGTGTACTACACCTTAAAACGATTTTTAAACACCTTTATTGAATTATCACTTGTGGCATAGGCAAATTTACATTCATGCAAAAGTAATCAAACTGTATTAACAAATTAACATTAACAAACATTATATATATTGGTATATCTCATATATATATATATCATATAACATAAGCGACATTATGTAAATTGTTCAATTTCTGACCCTTTTTTTAAACAAGAAACATCTTTATTAAACCTTCACTTACAACATAAGCAATCATACATTTATATAAATGAAAACAAACCACACCGACACAATCCTAGTTGCAAGCATTTTACATTGCAAACCATACTGACACACTCCCAGTTGCAAACATTATATATTACTTATAATCTAACCAAACATTTTCAGTCAGACGTTACGTAGCTCATTTAAGTCCTGCCTTCTTTTAAACCTCATTCCTCATCTGTATGTATTGTTCCCACAATTCCCATTTTTTTCCTGTGCAGTTTGCTCCTACCCTTTTCTAAATATTTCATTTCCAGTTGTTTTATCTCTGTTACTATCTTCACTACTTCTAGTAAAGCTGGCTTAGAATTTGATTTCCATTTTCTAGTAATTGCTTTTTTGGCCGCCACCATAATTAGACACAGCAAGGCCTTACCATGTCTAGGCAGTTCTGATTCTGTTTCATAGCTGAGAAAAATCATCTTCCCCATCACACCAATCCACCCATGCAGCAGCTCTGACAGTGTATCCTGCAGGGAATCCTTAAAATGATTAAGCCTTAATATTATTATTTGATGGTTTCTGACATTAAAATAAATTGCAACATATGTGTGCACCTCTCTGGCTTCCTTAACAGTTTTTCAGAGTCTATCCCTTACCCTGATTAAATGTACCAAATTTCAAATCAGGAAACATTTTAATATCGTTCATATTTAGATTTGGAATATTCAGTTCCAACCATGGAAAAGCTGTCAAAAGCATATGGCTGTGTATTTGTCCAATTACAGGCAGGCTTGCAATGAAATTTTTCTCCAGATTCCCGACATTTGCTGTTTTATCCCCGACATTTGCTGTTTTATCCCGACATTTGCTGTTTTATCCCGTTACTGAGCACAAGGATACTGGAAATGTTTTTGCCTTGATTCTCACGTACATTCTTTTGCAAATAGGAGCTAAAGCTTCGCATGAGTTCAGGAAAACATGGTAGCACTTCTACTGATGATGGTTTCCAGTGAAGAGCTGAAAATTTAAATTTACCAAATTTAATGCACACATAATTTTGAAGCTAATAAGTTTGGATAAAATTTCTGTAGCACTCATCTGAGGACCCCCTACCTCTTAGAACTATGGCTGTGTTGCTTCATAATTCCATCCAAAAAGTGATTTTTTTTTAAGCTGGTGTAAGAAATAATTTTTCAGCAAATAATTCTCACTGCACAATGATATCACAAACTGTATTAGGTGTATGCAACCACATTTCAAACTGTAAGTGTACAAAAGAAAATAAAATTATATTTTGCCTAGGATTTCAATAATAAAAGTAAATATTTTAACTGGCTATTTTTTTCTATTACTGCCGCTTCTCACCTCCTACCACCGGACTTTACCTCTTGTATCTGTTTTGCAGACAAATTTCTGCCTGTACTCTAAACTGCAAAAAAATGGGCCAAAAGTATTTTGAGGCTGCCCGTGTATTATAGGTTGAGTCCCAGATCTGTTGTCTTTTCTTATCACAACCCTGCTTACATTCTTCTTTATCATCCAGGTCCACAGCTACCTCTTCTAAGCTGTACCTACACCCCATAATTTTTTGTGTGAATAAAATCCTTATGTCAAACTTTGAAACTGACCCTTCTATTTTACTAACTGCAGCCACAACCCCTAAAAAATGCCACTTTTTAAATATAGTTTTCAGTTTTTTTTTGAGTCCTGCATGGTCCTTTCTAGCATTGACAAGGCAGCTGGTCATATTAAGTGAGAAACCCTGGACAATAGTAAAGGTTATACTGCCACTAAGGTTCCAGACCAGCTAAATATCTACCAGTTTGTACAAATAATTTATGATTTCATGTTTACAATGTCTTGAAGGAGAACAACCTAATGCCATGTTTCCACTGAATCTGTAATGGTCCTTTTCATGTCTGACGTGATCAAATAGGAAGGACGTAAATTAAAAGTTGCAGGAAAAACAAAAATGCTTATATCCTTTCCACATACCTATTAATCAAATGAACAAATGAATGAAAATAGTAGAGGACCCCCAAAGGGGGCAGAGCATCAAGAGGTGTGAGCATTTTGAGGATAATTATTTGTCCCTTGCTGGTAATGCTGCAGGGCCCACTGTTCATAGGTAGGTACTAGAGTATTGGCCCTGGGGTCTATATAAGCCTAACCAAAAAGGTTCCCTGGCTTTTGCCACACAAGAAAATGATTTTCCTGTGTCCCTGTCAAGCAGTGCCGCAGAAGTGATCCCCGGGGTGAATTTTCTATTTCTCATCCAGTCGTCAATATTTTTCTTAAAGAGGGCCAATGAGGAGCTTTGCTTGACATGAATGGGTAGTTTGTTCCAGCATATGAAAAGTCTCTGGGACAGGAATCTATCCCTCCAGCATGTTCTGTTTATTGTGGTGACAAGGTTTAGGTCCCTGGAGCATGTGGTTCAGAGAGACTGGGATTTCTTTAACTGTAGCATGTCCAACAGCTCTGGGTTTGACATAGCTTTGTATGTTAGGCAGAGATCGCCTCTGAGTAGGCAATATGTGATGGAGTAGAGCTGGAGTTTTTTGAGACGGTTCGATGGCATCTGTTTGAGGCCGGTAATCCTCTTAGTGAGGTATTTCTGTGGCCTTTCCAATTGTTGTAGGTGTCTTACGAGATATATGCCAAACAGGGCATTGTACTGGATCTACCTGACAACATCGACAGTGCATAACAATGACATCACCAACACCACATAATCGACAGTTCACAAACACGACACCTCATACACTCAACACATCATAACAACAACCAACAAACAAAACAAATCCCCTGTCCAAAAACCACACACACAACTCAAGCACACCAAAATCCTAACAAACAAACACTAAACCTTACATACACAACTATCTACAACCCTAACCGAAACCCTAACCCTAAGGTCCGTCACTATCGACACTCACCTAACCCGCGCCTTAACCCTAACTCACTTAACCCGCCTAACCCAAAAATATTACTACTGCACCCTTACCTAACCGCCCCTAACCCTAACTCACTTAACCCACCCTATCCCTACAGACCATCAACATCGACACTTACCTTACTCGCACCCTTACCTAACCCGCCTAACCTAACTCACTTATCCCACCCTATCCCTACACACCGTCAACATCGCACACTTACCTTACTCGCACCCTAACGTCCGTCACTACCGCATACTTACACATCCTTTCCCCATCTCGGTGTTCTCCGCGTCGGTGTTTTCATCCGTCGGTCTTCTGACTTGTCGATCTTCTGGCATCGATGATTTAGTTGTCGGTCTTCTCAGCTGTCGACGTTCTCAGGTAGACCCATTGTACTCTATAATTGGTCTGATGAGGGATGAGTAGAGAGGAACAATGACCTTCCTTTTAGAGCCTGTTATCAGCACTAACATAACCATACACAAATTGATCCTGAGGCACAATGACAGCTCCATTTCCATTGTCTATTCTCATGCAGCGTAAATGCCCTACTTTTTTAATCTAATTAAAGCTGCCTTTTCATTAGTATTCAGGTTTAAGAAAGCATCTGTTAAGATGGCGTGCAAGGAGGTCTTGAATATGTTTCATGATTTAAATGCATCTTGTATGATGAAATTCTTACATCAGGAAGCATTACAACAAAATGAAAAAGTTTCTTGCCATCTAAAATAAATCTCCACTTATCCAATATCAAAGGAATTTAAATGTGTCAAGTAAAACCCTTAAACATGCTGTTTAGAGATGCATGACACGTTATGCACTTAAGGTTGCTCAAACCTCCAAAGACAATCACAATGCCTTCTTTAGGTACATTAGGAAACGCAGAAGTAACCGGTGCTACTGTATAGAGCTTATATAAAATGATTCCTCCTACTCTGATTTGAAGGCATTGCCAATATCCCCACTGACAAATTTATCTCTAATTCACTTTGCCTAGTTAGCCCATTGCTCTGTCCATCCCTTCCCAAGCTCCCTTTTCCCAAAACCAAAGTAGTTTAGGTCATGTCCACGCATTCCAGAACCAAGATCACTAGCTTTGTGGATCCTGATGATATCCTCATCTATCTGTTGATAAATACTAACTAAACTGTGATGGCTGATTCCACCAGACTGGGTAGCATCAGTGTCCTAGTGAGTTTTTCGTCATCTGAGTATGCATATAAGCAGGCAGTATATTATACCATATGGTGGTTTAAGTGAGAACTCCTTACAGCAATTTTTTACGTTATGTCGGTGTTTTCCTCTGGAGCATAGCAATCCATAAGTGTGGTGACTGGAAGCACCTAAGACCACAAAAAGAGCAGTAAATGCATTCATTGCTCATCAGACTTTTACAGTGGATCTAATCGGTTTATGGAGGCGAAACCATGAAACTTCAAACGTAACTGTCCATATGTAGAGAATTAATGCGCAGTCTAGAAACTGTTTTCAGCTAATAAAGTCATTAGGTTTCTTTTATTATTTTCCTTAAAGGATGGCTTGGTTGTGGTGGAGAACCTTGATAAATGGACCTAATGAATTCTTGGGTCCCTTGCCATTTTACAGAACAGGTTTATTCAGAAATTGAAGAGAGAAGGATTTGGTCCCAATCTGAAATACCATTCAGAGGTACCAGCAGTTAATCCCAATCTGAAATACCATTCAGAGGTACCAGCAGTTAATCCCAGTCTGAAATACCATTCAGAGGTATTAGCAGTTAATCCCAATCTGAAATACCATTGAGAGGTACCAGCAGTTAATCCCAATCTGAAATACCATTCAGAGGTACTAGCAGTTAATCCCAATCTGAAATACCATTCAGAGGTACTAGCAGTTAATACCAATCTGAAATACCATTCAGAGGTACCAGCAGTTAATCCCAATCTGAAATACCATTCAGAGGTACCAGCAGTTAATCCCAATCTGAAATGCCATTCAGAGGTACAGCAGTTAAGCACAAGGCACCTGACATTGCTACGCAACAGCTGTTATTAATTAATTATTACATTTTAGCAGTATTCTTGTTTCTCTGCAAAGGCATATGCCAGGAACATGCCAACAGCACTCCAGGCTAACCTCTGATTCAGATTATTTATGTGCTGTGATCACAAACGCACAGATGACAGAGTAGCTACAAACCCCCCTCCCCCAACACACACACACAGACACATTTGTTAGCTTGGTATTTAAACTCACAGGAAATATCTGAACTCCAATGTTTTGAAAAAAGTTGTGGCTATTTTCCATTTTAACACAGGTTTAGCTAAATCATGATAAATGCATAGAATATTATTTTAGTTTAAAAACACAGTTGTCAGACATAAGGTCGACGATTACCATCAACAGCATTCACAAGACAGAAGGACTGAGTGTGGCAGAAGGAGCAACTTCTGTCATCTGAATAACTTCTCCCATTTGCTATTCAAAAGTACGTATCGCCTGATTTTTTTATTAAATGTGGTTTTTCATTTCCCTCATCCTGCTTATATCCTAGTGACTGTCCCATGCAGGGTTTATTTTTCATACTGTTGTTACCCTAAAGGACATACGATGTCCATCTGATAAGCAGAGCAGCAAGCCATGTCATTTCCCAGATCCGGTGGTTTGAATGTGATGCAGCACTGTATGCATTCCGATGGTCAGATAAATCACTCAGCTGTTTAAGGGGAGCAACAGCTGGGAGTCCCTTATTGCAAGTTACACACTGCAAATTACATTATCTTCATAACACAGGTAAATGGGTTTCCAGCCACTGTAAAAAGAAGATTTAATAGAAGGGAAAGGAAAGGAAAGATATTCCTAAGGTATGGTAAAAATGACAGAAAAATGAAAAAAAAGAAAATAAAAATACGTTCCTTAGAAGAAAGAATAATTACAGCCACAGTCCAAGAAAGCAGTTTCTTACAAGTGTCAGTATACATACCTCATGTCAAGAAATCATGGAAAATCCATAGATAAGCTGACAGAAAGAAAGATAAGTGTTTGATCAAGTTGGAAACCATGTATCTGCCCATGTTCCTTGCCATCTTAGCACTTTTTTCTATTCCCTTCTTTCTCACTCTTAATAGACTTTCTCTTGATGTTTCCTACTTCCCTTCCTGCATTACCTACTTTCTAGCCTCACCTAAATTTAATTCCTAACATTCTAATGTCCTTTCTTTATATACTTGCACTAACCTTTATCTATCCCAGAATTTATGAGTGAAATTTACTATCTAGTTCTCCTGCTTTTACAACCTGTTACTTATTCTGTTATATATTGTTCATGCATTATTATGTAACATACATATTAGGAATTCTCTTCTATCTTGTATACAATGTATGGTCATCTTTATTGCTTGCCTTATATTTTACTTATTTTTCTTTTATTGTATTCACATATTGTACTACTTTGTTATTGTCTTAATATTTGTAACCATTGTTCAATTTTTTAATTCTGTTTAATGTGTACTGCGGAGCTTTTCTCCCCAGGCCTCCACTGAAAATGGGTTCATACCCAGTCAGACTTTCCCAGTAAAGAAATGTCAAATAAATAAAATAAATGTATGCAATGGTATATATGCAAACTTGTCTTGCAGTTTTCTTAGAGGACTAAGACACTGTGAATGAATTGTTTCCTGTAGTCCAGGGGTGCAAAGTTTGGATCCTTCAGCTTCCATAGCCTAAATATTTGACTCTGAGCAAATCATGTAACCAGACATGGCTCCCGGGCTGAGTCTGAAAAAGGTCCATGTAGATCAGTGCTCTACCCTGGAAAACAAATATATATAAATAAATAAACTTAATTCAATGGAACTTGACTAGACAATTGGCTTGGAAGGTGGGCATCCTGCTCCTTCACTGGTGATCTGGATAAAAAAATCATACAGTAACATAACTAGTACTATGCGGGCAAGAAAAACTGGAATCATATTTCAGTGAGAAAAAGATGAAAGTCCTCATAGTGTCTAGTATATGTAGGTTCAGGGAATTCTATATAAAAAAAAGTTTCAGGTGTAAAAAGATGGAATCCTCGGGGTGTCCGGTACATTAAAGTCTCAGAGACCTCATCCTGGCTTCCCTCTGCACTACAATACATCTGTGTAACAAGGCACAGACTGGCTGCCACACGTATCAGCAGCCTTAACCAGAGTAGTAGGAAAGTGTAATTTTTCTACCACAATAAATCTTTCAGTGAATTCAACAGTCCAGCAAGAGTATAAGACCTTACATGGTAATGCCCAAGCAATGGAAATATGGCAGGGATTAGTAACCAGATAAGCACTGGGCACACAGTCCCTTTTCAGAGACAACCCTGGAGCAATGTCTGGTTAAGTGACTTTCTCAAGGTCACAAGGTCACACTGCAGGCAAAGTAGAGAATCAAATGAGCCCAGGGAATCAAACCTGCATCTGTCCTGTTAGGCATACTATGTATAATTATGAAATGAATGTCCTAGGGGGGTTCTGTAACACCTCCATGCCACAGTTTGCCTGCATCACTCACAAAAATCATTCATGGCAGGACAGGTCAGAGTACAGAGGGGGATGTGGTTTCTCCGTGATGATTAGACTGAATTACAAGATATACATGAAACAAAATGCATAGAGTTGCTGGATATACAACGTATGGTGTTGCCTCCTAACAGATTTAAACACAATGAGGATCTGTGGGATGCACTCTACTCCTGACTGCTTCAGGTATCACTGCAATGGATGCAGTTAAATAACATCCATGTCCTCTGAAGAGGCTGTGTTTCATTTGCCAGTCATATGTGGGGAAAAGATACGTAAAATCCCCAACAATGTTACAGTCAGCAGTAAGAACTCAAGTAAAAGAATAATATTGCCATATTACATCGTTTTCCTTTATAAATGTACAAGATGATACTGTCAGTACTGTAACCATTAATATCTTGCCTCTGACCAGAAACTGCTGATTAAAATGAGCCTAGAATGTTCCATGCAGAGGAGCGCAGCAGAAGAGAACATCACAATGCAACCTAATAACTTCACAGGTCCTGGCTGCTCCAGTATATGCTCTGTTCCTGTCAGATCTGTAGTGTGGAAGTTTCATAGGAGACTGAGCTGCCAGAAAGTGTTTGACTGCTCACACATACTTGGCAGAGTTGACCTGGCTCTTCATTTGGGTAGACTGGCGTGCCATGCCACCTCACTCAGTTAACCTGCAGGTGATCCTGACCTGTTTTGGGCATCTGTTTGAAATGGATCACAGTTAATTCAAGGTCAAAATACACAGTGCAAGCATTTTCAGACATCACAACCCTGTAGACAGCAGTACTGAGTCCCAGCATTGGCTGATTAAATTCTCCATTCTAAAGATGTCCGTATTTTAGATGGAAGTGCTTAATAAACATATTTCACCTCTCAATGTCATATATACTGAAGTGAAGGATTCAGTGTAGAAAATCTAATTCAGAAAGCATCACAACAGCATAGAGCAATGAATATCCAAATTAAGGGGAAACCAGTGGAACAGGAAGCAAATGGTCAAGTGCCATATCAAGATATTTTGGAGCCTTCCACAGGAAACCAGTATAAACGTTCACTTGAAGCTAGACAGCAAGGAAAGGAACAGGAAACTGTGGAAACTCTGATGCAGTCAGTGTTGAGGAGTGATAGGCCAGTGAGTTCCCATGTGACAGAACAACAGATGACACAGGATGAAACTGAAGAGAATGTGCCACAGGAAGATGCTATAGAACTTTCTATAGAATCCCCGCAGGAAATGGAGAACAAGGGATGTGCCCTCAGTATGGAAGAAAATGAGCTAAGAGAAGAGTTGCTTGATTTAATAGACAAAGACAGATATATCAAGATCAGTGAGAGAAATAGACTGCAGAAGGTTAATAAAACCCAAAAAGTTAGAACTCTGATAAAACAAATGAACACAGTAATTAGGACTGTCCATAGAGATCCATGTGATATAACAGAAGTAAACAGGATATATTACTGTGCAGCTAAATTATTAACTGATCAATTCCTACCACAAGAACACAGGGTAGTGAGGGAAAGGAAGGGGAGAAATCGAATACCATCATGGAAATATCGAATAGAGAAAACTATAAGGCAATTAAGACAAGAAGCGTCACTGTTAGAAGATTATAGAAGAGGAACTAGATCAACAGAAATACTAAGAAAGATAGATGTGATAAAAGAAATGCACAGTATTAGAACAGACAAGGAACTATCATGCACTATCGCAAACAACAAACTAAAAATCTCAGCACAGGCAGAAAAACTTAGAAAATATGCAGATTAAAGAAAAAGTACAAAATAAGCAATTTATTGATGACTCATAAAAGTTTTATAGAGAACTGGGAAACAAGGCAAAAGGAATTAAAAGACAGCCAAAAAAAAGAAGAAATAGATGTATTTTGGAGAAGTATCTATGAAGATCCCGTGGAACAATAAATATGTTAAATGGATAGAAGAAGTAAAAGAAAGAATAAGAAGTTTAAAGGTACAGGATATGAAATGGGATGAGATAACAGCCAGAGAGATTGAAACAAAGTTAAGAAAAACCTCTAACTAGAAAACCCCAGGTCCAGATGCAGTACCTAACTTTTGGTTAAAAGTATTAACATCCTTGCACGAAGATTTAGCCAAGAGTAAGAACTATTTATATGCACATCCCGAACAGACACCAGACTGGCTAACAACAGGAAAAACAATGCTCCTACTTAAGAGTGAACCTGCAAGCTATCCTAAAAATTATAAACCAATAACTTGCCTTCTGATGATGTATAAACTATACATGGGAATTGATGCCGGCAGAGTTTATAATCATTTAGAAGAAAACTCAATTATAGCAGTAGAACAAAAGGGCAATAAAAGAAAGTCATATGGAACAAAGGATCATCTGTTGTTAAATAAAGTCATAGTGGAGAACTGTAAAAAGGGGAAGAATCTAAGTATGGCATGGATTGCCTACAAAAAAGCACTTGATGGTATCCCATATTCATGGATAAAAGAGTGCTTAAAAATGTATAAGAGGCACACTAGACTGATTGACTACATTACAGTGACCATGAAACAGTGGCAGACCACTTTACAATTAAGCCATGATAAAAGACAAATTATTATCCCAGAGATAAAAATTCAAAGGGGGATATTCCAGGGTGACTCTCTGTCACTGTTACTATTCTGCCTTGCCGTTAACCCATTAAGCTGTCTACGTAACAGTTTAGGCCATGGCTATAATTTGGCTCCTAGTAAACAACAACAAACTGTAAAGACTTCTCATCTTCTCTTTGTTGATGATTTAAAACTGTATAGCTCATCAGATGAGGAACTGAAAGCACAGCTGCAAGTTGTCAGAACTTTTTCAGATGATATTAGAATGTCATTTGGTCTTGATAAATGTGCAAAAGCAACCTTTAAATCAGGAAAACAGCAGCACCAGGAAATTGGAACAAGCATGTGATATAAAAGAATCTGAGCAAGAGGAAGTGTATAAATATTTTGGAACTGATGAAGGATCAACAATAAAACATGAAAAAATGCAAATAAAACTTAGTAAGGAATACTTTAGAAGACTTAAATTAATCCTGAAAACAGTGTTGACATCTAGGAACAAAATCCAAGCTATAAACCAATTTGCTCTTCCTGTTCTAACATACAGTTTTGGAGTGATTGACTGGCCCCAAAACATGCTGGATAGATTAGATGGGAAAACAAGAAGGATGCTTCATGCTCACCAAATGATTTATAAAGATCATTGCATACCAAGATTATATATTCCCCGTTCCGAAGGAGGGATGGGCCTCCCTGAAATTGATTACATGTTTAGATCTGCAATCATGGCACTCAACACATATCTTCTGACCTCACGAGACCCAAATGTAGTGAAAGTTTTGAAATATGAGGAGAATAAATCTAAGATGACTTTTTTGCTTAATCTAGAAGAAGCATATCGGTGTCAAGCAAGAATGGAAATCAAACCAGAAGTAGATAAAAGTTAGGAAGCAACTGAATGTGCCAAAAAACAAAGGAAAGAATATAAGTTGAAGGACCAGATGAGAAGGCAAGAAATGTGGAAAATGCATAAATATAGTTGCAAGTATACAAACCTTCTGGAAGAACCTCATGTTGATCAGGAACGAAGACAGGAATGGTTAAGGAGAGGTGAATTCAAATCAAGAGATGAAAGGTCAATATTGGCGGTTCAAGATAGTGGGCTATGTACATGCTGGTTTACAAAGTCCATTGAACATGTGGGAGAAACAGACAAATGTAGGTTTTGTAAAACCAAATAGGAAACAGTTGCACACCTTGTTGATGGCTGTGACATACTAATGACGGAAGAACTGTATACTGAAAGGCATAATAATGTGGCAAGACTGTTGCACTGGGGATTGTGTAAACATTATGGTACTGAAGTGGCTGAAAAATGCTGGAAACATGACCCACAAAGGATCATAGAAAATGATAAAGTTTACTTCACAAGAGATCACCCATTACCAACAGTTCAAAAGATGGAGGCTAGAAAAACAGATATAGTGGTCCATGAAAAGAAGACAAGAGTAGCACTGATCACTGAAATTGCCACACTCAGTGACTACAGTGTCTTGTGTACAGAGAAGCACAGAGTCATAAAATATCAGGATCTGCAGGCAGAAACGAGAACAATGTGGAAGAAAATATCCAGACAGTTCCAATAGTAGTAGGAGCAATGGGTCTTATAAAAAAGAATCTACAATTGTATTTAGACATGTTACCACTACATGTAACCGTGTACAAATTGCAGGAGTCATTACTGGGCACATTGCGGGTGCTGCAAAGAGCACTTTTGGCAGACATCAAAGATTGAAACAATACTAATTTCATGAACTTTAATAGTACTTTGATTAGGATTGGGGTCCATTCCTGTCATGGTATTAGAAACCCTAAAGATTTGGAGAAATTAAAAAAAGAGAGAGATCATATATCTGTATATACAGCATTTCGAGCAATGCAAACACCCTGTGGAGAACAACATGGAGGATGACTTTTGAATCATTATTTCTGCCATCTTTGGCCTTCTTTTTTGGCTTAGAACTTCAAGATTGACAAAACTGCTGATAATGTATTCAAACTGGATCAACTGATGATCTTAAAATTCATCTCTTGGAGGAAGCTTTCTTTGGTCAGTATTTACTCTGTCTTTAGGGTCTCTAAGCTTTGAGGCATTATTTTAAGGCACCTTATTTAGACTTTTAAAAGAATTGATTGTCCCTTAGTAGGAGTGATTCATGCTTCATCCTGAAAGTTGTGTCAGAGCTGTCCTTTCAGTAGCGGCAGTTTTGTCATCAACCTCTTCTGTCTGAGTAGAAAAACCAGGGCAGAGAGCCCATGAGCCATTCATAGCCTTGGTGTATCGTAGCCATGACATTATTTGTGCTATAGCTATAGTTAGACATATTTAGAGAACGTTTTGTGGGAATTGCTAGACACAGATACTGCTTAATGAATTTATACAGGTGTAGGAAGTGTATAGGTAGTTGAGTTGCTCCTCCAGTTACATGCAGCACCAACCCATGGCCTCTGTAGTAGAAAAGGGCAGTGAATTCTGAAGTCAGATAGAATGAATTTGCAGACCCTGTTCTCTGTGGTCTGCAGCAGGTATGTGCTACATGCGTAATTTGGTGTTATTGCTGGTAGACGGTGCTCTGCTTCTCGTAAAAAGGACATTTTTGCACAAGCTTTTCCTGAAGATACGGTTTGACATTCTATATTTTATTTTATTTTACATTTGTTCACCGGGTATGTCTGACTGAGCTGAGTAGCCCTTTTTCAGCAGAGGCCCGGGGGAAAAAAGCTCTACATAAAAATACAATTAACAAGTTACAAGGCATTTAACAGCAGACAAAATTCATAACTCTTAAAATAATCACACAGACAGAATATTAGCAATATATCATACATGAATAAGAAAAATTCAATATAAGGTTTCATCTCACAGTACAATAGGTATTGATAATACAATTTTCTCAGGTGATGTAGCATTTGTTATTTCTAAAGGGTGTTCCCAGGGGTGGTTAGCAGATTGTGATTATGAAGAGTGAGTGCAGTGGCAAGCACAGTGACTTTTACAGTATTTTTGGTAGCTGATTTAAATTGTTTAGGATGTGTGAGGGTCCTGATTTCTAGTGGAAGTTTATTCCATGCAATAGTTGGGTTATAGTTATAAACATTGCACCCTGATTTTGACTTGGGTTTAAAGATTTGTAGCAGGTCTTGGTTAGAGCTCCGGAGAGTTCTACTGGGCGAATAGTAGAAGATAATGGAAGATAATGTTAGACAGTATGAAGGTTGGTATAGGATGGAGTGAATGATCTGGATCTGAGAGATGAGAAGCTGATGGGGGAGTTTGAGACAGTTTAGCTGTTTTAAGGGAGACAGTGATGGGATTTGTGTGTTTGTTGAGTGGCACATCTAGCTACTTTGTTATAGGTTGCTTTGAGTTTGGCCAGGAGTGAAGAGTTTAGATTTATGAGAATTTGGGAGCTGTATAATAGGGTGGGTAGTAGGCAGGCATGAGAGAGAGAAAGTTTGGCCTCACTTGTGAGGAATTTCCTGTTTCTGTACAAGAGCCCTATTTTCTGATGGGTCTTCCTAATACAGCTGTTGATATGGAGTTCGAATTTCAGTTGATCATCAATGGTGACACCTAGGAGTTTAGTGCTGGATTCAACGTCAATGAGAGTATTATTAAGAGGGTGTATGGAGAAGGTGGATTTAACATGGTTAGGATTTTTGGGGAGAAAGAGTAACAGTTTTGTATTTTTAGGGTTGAGAATGAGCTGGGTATTGGAAAGCCCGGTTTCAACTGAGTTAAAGGATGTCTGAGTAGTTAAAAAGAGTTCAGAAGGTGAGTTGGCAATAGTGATGACTGTAGAGTCATCAGCGTATTGTACTAGGGAAGACAGAGGGCAAGAGGTATGGTGTAGGTTAGTAAAGACAATAAAAAGTAGTGGCCCCAGTATAGAGCCTTGAGGGACTCCCATTTTTACTGGAAGTGGGGGGACTGTGCCGAGTGCCATCTCATGGATTGCAGCCTATCAATGAGGTAGCTAGAGAACCATGCAACAGTATCAGAGGAGAAGTTAAGGTTAGACAGTTTTTCCAAGAGAAGAGAGTGAAATACAGTATCAAAAGCCTTTGATAGGTCTAGGAAAAGGCAAGAGATAAGTTTGTGGTCATCTCTAGCTAGAGAGAGTGAGTTCAGGAAGGATATTAGGGCTGTAGTAGTGCTGTGCTAAGGTCAGAATGCATGTTGTGTGGGTGTGAGCAGATTTTCCTGTATTAACTATTGTATGACTTGTCTATGTATACACTTCCCTAATATTTTAGAGGGGAGAGGATGGCAATTGGTCTGAAGTTAGTTATATCTGAAGAGTTACTTCCTTTGTGGATAGGTAGAGTGTTGAATTGTTTCCAGATGGAAGGTACTTTAGACTCAGAGATAGAGCGATTAATTAGAATAGATACAGGCAGAGCAAGAGTGTCACCTGCAAGGTGAAGAAAAGATGAGGGGATGTTGTCAGCTGATACTGAGCATGGCTTTAATTTGGAGAGTAGAGTTTTGATATAGTTAGTTGGCACAGGTTTGAAGGAAAGGGTAAAGGAGGACTCTGTAGTTGGAGCAGGTTCTGGGGAGTTAGAGAAGTTAGATTTTTGGGTTAAATAGCTTCGATAAAGATTCAATAAAGTAGTTATTAAAGACGGTGGCTGTTTCTTCTGGTGTTCTGTCTGGGTGTGGATTGGGAGAGGAGGGGTTACACGGATGTAGTATTTGGTTTATGGCATTCCAGAATTTTTGGGATTGGATTTTAGAGCAGTTGGAGGGTTAAAGTAGAAGTCACGTTTGTCTTTATTAATATGTTTTTTGGCCAGGTTTCTGAGTTTCTTATATCTTTGCAGGTCTGCTGGGCGTTTGGTTTGTACCCATGTTTTCCATGATTTGTCACTTTAAGGTGTTGAAACATTTAAGGTGTTGAAGCATTTGTTTGCTGTCTTCTTCTGTAAATTAAAGGAAAGGGGAGGGTCCATGAGAAGTCCAAGATATTTATGTTTTGAGGCCTGATTGATTTTATTATCTACTATCGTGTACCTAAAATGTATAGGGCTGGTATACTGCAATATGGTAGAGAGGAGGCTGGCTATCCTATATCTCCAGGAGACAAGTTGGAAGGACAGTGCAGCAAAGCCTTGTGGCTTGGGATCCAGAGTCTACTACTCAGGAGGAGGACAGGCTTACAAATGGTGTGGAAATTGTGGTGAGACAGTGTAAGAAACTTCTCTGTGTGGAAGATTTGCAGTCCATATATTTCTAGTTAATCACTGTATATTAATCAGATCAGACAATAGTAGCAGAAGTAGCAAACAAACTCGTCAAGTCAAAACAAAACAAAAAATAATAATAGAAAATATATAATTGTACAGCATTACTAAGTATTTGAACGTAATCCAAGCAAGGCAGGCAGTCTGTTTCCAGTCGAATATTCTTTATTAAGTACACAGACAAGCGATCCAAGTAAAACAAAAATAGAGTAATTTCCTCACAAGCTTTCTAAATATACATATATACTTTTTATCAGTCATGGGAGTGGTTTATTGTGCTGTAAAACAAAATGTTATTGGTACACATGCTAAATTCACATCCCTTCCCCCATCAGTATGACATTCGAGCTGGTCCTGCCCTACATAGTAGCTGTCATAATAATATATAAACCTTTATGTGTCATAATAATATATAAACCTTTATTGTGAGGAAATTATTACTCTATTTTTGTTTTACTTGGATCGCTTGTCTGTGTACTTAAAGGATTTTCAACTGGAAGCAGACTGCCTGCCTTGCTTGGATTACTTTTGAATACTTAGTAATGCTGTACAATTATATATTTTCTATTATTATTTTTTGTTTTGTTTTGTTTTGACTTAAGATAAGTTTAAATTCACTACTTCTACTACCATTGTCTGATCTGATTAATATACAGTGATTAACTAGAAATATATGGACTGAAAATCTTCCACACAGAGAAGTTTCTTACACTGTCTTGTTTTTGGACCCACTACACTTTAGTGGGTTGTTTTGAGACTTCGGGGATACCACGGAGATTACTTGTTTTTTGGAAATTGTGGTGAGAGAGACACTTTAGAACTGCCTTCTGAGGGATGTCATCAGAATTAGTGACAGATTCATGGCAATCAGACTCCAGCCTAATGATAGGGCAGTATTCATAATCTCACCTATGCCCAACAGCAGGGTTGTGATAGTGAAGAGAAGAGTGCATTTGGACAGCAGTTTCAGGACCTACTAGATAAAGCAGGGCAACATGAATCGGTGTTGATAATGGGTGACTTGAATGCACATATAGGGACAGACAGAACAGGATATGGGGACTGCTTGGGCCCACATCAGTGGGACAATAGGAATAAAGAACGAGAAGCCATTCTAGACGTCTTGTCTGGCAAATGGCTTGATAGTAGCCAATACATGGTTCAGAAAGATAAACAATCACAAGCTCACATACAAGAGTGGCCGACATGATGCTCAGTTAGACGTCCTCCTTGTAAGGAAAGGCCACTGGAGTAGAATCAGTGACTGCAAAGTTATCCTCAGTGAAACAGTCGGCCCACAGCATAAACCGCTGGTTGCCACAATCAGCTGCAAGTAGCGGTCAAAGTATGCTCTAAGGTCAACAGACATCAGGCTGAAGAGCTGGAGGTTGACTGGAGAGAAAGTACAATAGTTGAAGGAATTAATCAGAGCTCTAGCACCCCAAGAAGAGGAGGAACTAGGTGGAGTTGAAGAAGGTTAGTGCCTCAAAACAGCATGTGTGAGGACTACAGAAAAGATAAATGTGGATGAGCCAGGTATGGAAATAAGGTACATAAGGAAAGCTGGTGGTGGAATGCAGAAGTCCAGGAAGTCATCAAAAGAAGGAAAGAGTGCAGGAAAAAGTGAGAGAGAGAAAAGACAGACCAGGCTAGGAAAGAATACTGGTTGGGTAACAAAGAAGCTAAGAAAGGAGTTGCAATAACAAAGAACAGGGCATCAGAAGTACTCTACCAGCTTCTGGAAAGTGAATCAGTAAGTGGCACAAACAAAACTATATCAGGTTGCTAGGAAAAGACAGAAAGATAAAGAAGATAGTCAGACAACCTTCATAAGGGATGTCAGAAACAAGTTTCTAATCAGTCCACAGGAGATCAGAGGCAGACGGAAGGAGTACTTCTGGCAGTTTCTGAATGAAGAAAACCCCACAGAAGTTGTACTGCCCCAGATACAGCCTATGATGAGAGAAGAGGAGGAGCCCACCATAGAAAAGCCTACCCTAGAAGAAGTAAAAACAGCACTAAGGAAAAGAAAGTCAGAGGAAAGCAGCAGGTTCAGATGAAGTCACAGCAGATATAATAAAAATGTTAGATGAGATGAGGAGAAATGGCTACTGAGGGTACTCATAGCAGTGTGGAGACAAAAGCGTATCCTAGATGACTAGAGAATAAGCATACTTGTGCCAGTGCACAAGAACAAAGGGGACATTCACAACTGTGGGCAGTACAGAGCTATCAAACTCCTGTAACACAGCGTGAAAGTTCTGGAGAGGGTGATTAAAAATGGATACACAGAGTAGTAGAATGTAAGATGGGAGATGAGCAATTCAGATTCAGATCAGGGTGCAGCATAAATGACTCAATGTTAGCAGTGAGACAGATACTTGAGAAGAAGCTAGAGATGAGGGGAAGAGTCCAACTGGGCATTCCTAGACTTGGAGAAAGCATATGACAAGGTCTCAAGAAAGCTGATTTGGGCAGTCCTGAGGAGGTTTGAAGTCTCAGAAACGTTAGAATTAGTCTAAGGCTATGTACAAAGATGCAATGACTCAAGTATGAACAACGCTTGGTCTCACATAAGAGTTCCTAGTGGGAGTGGGTGCACATCAAGGTTCAGATCTGAGCCCACTGCTGTTCATACTAGTGATGGATTACATTAGCAAACAAGTCGAAGGGAACAGATCAACAAAGTTGCTGTATGCAGATGATGTGGTATTACAGAAAGACTCTGAGCAAGAACTGCAGCAAAAGATAGGGGGGTGGAATGCAGAGCTGAAGGCACATGAGATGAAACTGAGTACAGATTAGACAGTTGTAATGAAAGAAGCAAATGGGGAAATCAGAAAAAGCTGAGGAATGAGATAGAGGGGAAGATAGTGGAACAAATTAACAGCTTCAAGTATCAGAGGGGGCTGTTTGAGGAGAAGGGAAGTCTGAATGAAGAGGTCAAAGCTGCAATCAGAGGAGCTGCAGCCACCTGGCACAGAGTGTTATGGGTAGTGTATGACAGAAGAATACCAAAGAAGCTGAAAAATAAAGTGCACAAAACAGTGGTGCAACCAGTACTACTGTGTGGTACAGAAACCTGGGCAGTAAAGGCAGAGCAGGTGAGAAAGCTAGAGGTGATGGAGATGAAGTGCCTGAGATGGGTGGCAGGATGCAGACTGTGGGACAGGTGAAGACATGAGGACATAAGAGCAGAAGCCAAAGTAGCTGCAGAAAAGATCAAAGAGAACAGATTACGGTGCTTTAGGCACATGTGCAGGAAAGCAGAAGACAATCTGGTGGAGATGATTTGGGATAGAAGGGAGAAGGTAAAAGGAAACAAGGGTGTCTAACAAAAAGATGAATGGATTGTGTGAAAGAAGATCTGTAACTGTCAAGCATGACTGTCAAAGAAGGCAGGAGTGTGGCACTGAATCGAGAGATGGCGACACTTAACATGACACACCGACCCCATGTGGAAAATGGGAAAAAGGGGGTTGATGATGATGATTATGATACTACAATATCTCCACAGTTGTAAAAACACAACTGTAGATTGAGTTCTTTTATAGTCAGATTTTAAACAAACCTGATTTAATTATTTATACATTTGTTAATCAGGTAAGCTCACCGGAGCAATGATCCCTTTTGGGCATGACCCAAGCCGATGTTTAATAACTGATACGTTGTTACTGCATTTACTTTTTGTTTTCTTAGTTTTCTTACCTATTTATATTATATTATACACCATCAATACTTATAGCATCATTTGGCTGTGCCAGGCTTGATGTTTCACTCTAAAATACTTACATTAATATTTATATCTAATGTCAGACAGGCATGGCTCACGACAGAAAAGGGATCTTAGTCCAGCCCTCCTGCCAAGTTAACAAACAAATAAATGAACATGATCAAAGTCCATCATGCACCTAATGACACTCAGATGGTCAGTCTCTCCTCCTAACATGAGTGTTGATTACTACCCTCTGTTATCAATACCTCTCAAACTCTTAGTGCAAGAATTCTGTACAAAGACAAAGATAACGGTGAGGGCAAAAGCCCAAAATCAGAGACAGATTTTAAATATTTATTTTGTGACCTTAAAATTTGCCAGAATTACAGGTTTTGCATTGGCATATATTTTCTGAAGTATATAGAGTTTGAAACTCAAAAGTCTATCATTATTTACTGATTTCATACCTCAATGAAATGTCAGAAAACCTCAAAGTTTATGAAGAACTTAACAAAAATATCTGGACAGTGAGACATATGTATGCAACACACTAATAAAAAAAAACAATAAGGCATTAGAAATTACATGAGGATTTACTCACATTTTATGTGTAGAGTCATGAGGTGTGAATATATGACAGAAGCATGTGGTCTACACATATATATCCCAGAATCTCTTCTGACAACATTAGACAAAGTTATTTTTATCCACCAATGGACTAAAGTTACTTGTTTATTTATAATTTTGTTTTTACTGCAATCCCAGTAATTTCAGCTGCAATATTTTTAAGTGGGACAAAGGAATGTACAACTGTAAATGATTTAATAGTTTAACAGTTAGTTTTGAGAATCAGTGATTTTTTAATGGATTGCAGTTTCCTTTTTTGAGTTATAGGACACACAGTTTCAAGTCTCACACTTGTGACAGGGAGCCATTTCTTCTAAGTATGTGCTGACATTGCATGATAGTGTATTCAGACCTATACCTCTAACTGTGAGGGGTATTACCTGGCATACTACTGACAGGTGTTCACATACATTAGATTCCAGGTAGTTGCTCAGAGTCATTGTAGCAGTTTTAAGCCATAATTTATGCAGTATTGTAATGGGTCTATAGTACATAATCAAAATCTACTTACCTTGAACATGTATTCATAGAAACTGAAACTGCAAAATACACCAGTGAACAGGGAAAATGTTACTAGGGTAAGTAATCACTTGGCCACTACAACACCACAACACACATCACACTAAATCAAACCACCAAAGTTGGGGGCTTCGCCTACCACAGCCCCAGTGTGGGGGGCTGTGCCACCACAGTCCCCTAACTATATATACCAGTTCCAAGGGTGCACTATGGTGAGGAAAAGTGCAAAGTTGTGGTGTTGGCCAATTGCTTCCTTACCCTAGGAACATTTTCATCATTCAGGGAAGTGGATTTCCCTGTTTTGGTGTTGCTAAATACAGGTTTGAGGTAAGCAGATTTCGATTATCTGATATGACCCATTGTAACACCTTTACCACAGAAGTATTGCCTGCAACATATGTGGATTTTTCTAGAACAGAGGTACACTTTCAGAATCCAATGCTATTATTTTAGCCATGTTTCATTTCAGTCAAGAATAATATAGAAGGGTTGGCGTTTTCTAGCCATGAAAATGAATCGCTCTACATTGTTACACAAGTCTGGCAGATTACATGCATGATGCAGCAATTTAACTCATTCACTCCAGTGGAGCTCAGGAAGTTTGCACTGTAACTTCCAATGGGCGGAGCCTAAGCCTTTTGACAGAATCAAATTATGTCCTCACATTTCCAACAAATGTTCATATCTCTGGGACCACAGGGGTTATGAAAGCAGTATAAATGGCAAACCCTTCAGCATAAGCTATTTTTACAGGGGCAGTATTCTTTAGATTGTAGGTCTTAAACCAAATTTTATAAGTCACAGTAAACAAGGCAACTATTACATTTGTAATATTTTATAAATAACTACAATATCTCAGCAACCACTCAAGTTACACACATACTGTCAGCAGCATTTTATTCATCTAGCTGAGAACTTTCATATGAGGCTAAGGAGTTCTGTCTGTGTTACTTGGTTGTTGCGATATTTAGAAAAATATGAAAATTATATCTATATAAATGAATATAATAAAAACAACAGCTAACATCTATTTACCTGCTCTAGACAGAGGTCGAATATTAATGCTGTTGAGTTTGCCATTATGTAAGCTTTAAGACGAAATCTTTTAAAACCTTGTATATAGCACAGTTTTGGAGTTATTGATGCAAATATGTACAAGCAGCATTTGACGCCTAGAGACATCAGTAGGAGTTAACTACAGATGCACCTGAGGCATCACTCGGATGTAATGAGTTAATATCACAATAACTGTTTTTTTTTTTTTTTTTTATTACCTTTCCAGTTTTCATCAGACCTAGGTTAGCTTCTAAATTGCTAAATTTTGAAATACTTGTTTTTGGAGGAGTAAAAGTTTTCTAACATTAGCTAATATGCTATTGAAGTATTTAATATAAATTAACTAAAACAAAAAAGAGGAAGCCACAGGTCGATGTTCATGTTTGTTTTAATTAGTTTGAGTTTTTTTTAGATCATTTATCTTTGTAATATAGATGACAGTGTACTATTTTTTGTTACTAATATTTGCACTAGAGAGGCAAAATAGTATTTAGTGAGTACTTCTAGTTACTAAACTAGTGAGTACTTCTAGTTACTAAACTAGTGAGTACTTCTTCTAGTTACTAAACTAGTGAGTACTTCTAGTTACTAAACTGTTAAATGTATTAGAAGTAGTAGCAAAAGCTGTGCGTCTCATATGCACTTTTACTTTTTTGGAAGACATTTTTTTCTCCGGCATACCATAAATATAAGTGTTTAAGGTAAAATTTGTATTATCATAATAGTCATTGTCTTGTGCTCCAGTTTTCTTTCACATCCAAAATACATGTCATGTGTGGTTTGGCAAGCCTCCAAATTGCACACTGGTGCGCATGACACATTTGCGAATGCAAGTATATATTGTGTGTGTGTGTGTGGGGGGGGGGTGAGCACGCATGCATGAATGCATGCACGTATGCATCCTATGACAGGCTGGCAACCTTTCTAGCATTAGTTCCTCAGCATTATATTCACTGAGTGCTACAACAGGCAATTTCTACCCTGCAGATCCTGAACTGGATAAAGTAGGCTTCAGAGAACAAAAGAAAGAATGAATAAGACTTAAGAGCGATGTAGATCACAGTGGATGGTGGCAGTAATGGGATGACGGATGTTGTGAATGTTTAGATGTTGTGAGGAGAGCGATACTTCATGGCAGGAAATGACAGCTGACGTGCTTGGGGATAAGGATGGCTCAGATTTAGGGTGCCAAATTTCCCAACGGGCTCATGCAGGAGCTTTTGCAAACATATCCAAATGCTAGCTAAAGGTAAAGTTAACTCAAAAGGCAAAATGGACAGCTTGAAGTATTAGCTAGTCAGCAAGTTATGGAAGAACAGTGGTACTTACCCTAAAATGACCTGTGCTAACCCTAGGTTAAGCTAACTAAGCCAACTAGGACAAATGAAACAATAAATGGCATGGGATCTACTTCATATAGTCGACTTACCATTTCATCGACTTTCATATCATCAAGATAACAATGTCAAACATTTAAAAACACAAAATACCAGGAACACTGCATTTTCTATCCAAGTAAGTAACCACTTGGCCGCCAAGAAATAAAATAGTAACTTAACAAAATTAAACATATCGAAATGGGGGGCTTTGCCCCTCACACCCCCTAAATAAATATACCAACTCTGAGGTCACACAACAGTACAGAAAAGGGCAAAGGTCGCCATGTTGGCAAAGTGTTTTCTTACCTGGAGAGAAACTATGATGTTCTGGGTGTTCGTGTTTTTAAACATTCGACATTTGTTGTCTCAATGATATGAAAGTTGCTGAAATGATAAGTTGACTATATGAAATAGACCCATGGTATGTACAGTGATAATGTACACAAATGTCATGATCTGAAGACATATTAAAGTAGATATGATGGATATAATGGGCTTGAATCTCACCACTAACATGAAAATATGTCAGAAAGATGTGTCGTATATCCTGACACTGTGTTAACAAATAATGTATCAGACATATGGGATTTGAATCCCACTACTGTCATAAACTAATATAAGGTGCAGGGGTTACAGAGTCTATATCTACACCATTGGCACATGTTAGGTCTGCAATGGGTGATTGGTCTTTAAGATTATGGCAAAGGCACACTACTGCCTTGGATTATGACTGATACCTGATACACAGATAAGCTTTACACTGCCAGCTGTAGCATACAGTTATAATAACTAACTCTCCAGGATTTCGCCCACCTCAGTGTGAGGCTGGTTCAGTCTATTTCATTCTTATTAGTAGTAATTGAGACTTAGCCAAACTATTTTCCATTTTCTCATACACACACACATGCACATGCGCACACACGCACACACTCACTCACAATTTTTCCCAAGGGGGGGTTACTGGCACCTTTCCAGTGACAGTATCCCTTTCCTGTATTAATGGTATATACTGTCATCAACCAGATTACAAATCTGATACCAAGATTTCAGTTACTGAATTATTTTCCAATGAGCTAACCAGCATTAAATTAACATAACTATTAGCCAAGCAGTCTACTTCAGAAAGGGTAGATACCAATCGTCACATAATTTCTGTGAGGATACCATTCATTAATAAAATAAGACATTGGTCACAAGCTTTTACAAATGAGCAAGTGAAAACTTGTTACTTTTGAAAACAACTGATTAGTCATACAAAGCAATATTGCAGTTGGACAGGGAAAACAGAATATATATTTTTTTCACATGGCTAGATTGATGACAAAAAAAAATCTAGCTACATCTGTTGCTGTTACTTCCAATTATGTATTGTAGATGATTAAAACATATGAATGAAAAGAAACTCCAATAAGTCTGTGACCCAGAAATCCTTGTTTTTACCTTTCTCAACAAGTTAGAATTTCCCAAGTCCAAATAACAGTTCAGGACATAAAGTAAGAAATCTAGAGCAGCAGTTCTGGGTCAGTATACTCCACAGAGAGGAGCGAGAAGCTCCAAGTCCAAATAACAGTCACAGACAAATGAAAATGTGAGCAATAGCTTCATTTCAGTTGAGTTTACAAAGATGTCAAACACAATTAGAACCGTGCTTCCTTTTAAAATAACAGCTAGAATTACACAGGCAGTTCTGTTACATGCTCAGCTAATTCAGCATGTCAAAGAAGCAGTCAGCACGGCAACAGTAAACAATCCCATAAGAGTAAAAGAAAGTCTTATAAAGTCTATGCATCTAACAAAATATGCTTGTTTAAATCTAAGGAAGCATATTATCTGACTCAGGGAAATACTCTCTGAATATGTTTGCAGATCAAATCTGTACCTGCCAGTTTATTTAAAATTTGCGGTGGGAGTGGGAGTGGGGGGGGGGGGCTAAAGAGAAGGGGATCAGAACCTGTGTAGGTAGAGTATAACAATATTGTGCTGCCCAGAATAGGTTCATAGGTAAATACTTGGCTAGCTGTCCCTGTGGGCAATTTTAAACTTAGCCAGTTTTCCTCAGTAAAAATTGAACTCTGTACCTCTTGTTTATTAGGTAAACACCTTAACCATTATGCCAATCCCCAACAAAAAAAAAAGAGAGATACTGCCAGAGTTAAGCAACTATTTAAATGCCTCTGGACAGCAAACTTGTTCAGGAAATGACAGATATATGTATTTTAACAAAGCCTAGTTAATTAAATCTTTCAGCCGCATGTGTAAACTATGCACTGTGTTAAACACAACTCATCCCCATCAGTACACAAGAAGTGGAGATATGCTGGCAACTGAACTAAATGAACATGTACTACTGGAGAACAGGATGCTGAATAACGTGAAATGTTAAGTCTTGAAGACGTATTCTGTAATGAGAAACTACCAAAAGCTGAGAGGACACAGCCTTAAGACCAAAATAAAAAACGACTATACTGTGGAATGAGTGCAGTGTAGTAACTATTATGCAAGTCATTCAATGTTTTTTCTACATAGTATAATATTCCAGAATTGACATTATTAACAAACAATAATATTCCAGAACTGACATTAGTAACAGACAATAATATTCCAGAACTGACATTAGTAACAGACAATAATATTCCAGAACTGACATTAGTAACAGACAATAATATTCCAGAACTGACATTAGTAACAGACAATAATATTCCAGAACTGACATTAGTAACAGGCAATAATATTCCAGAACTGACATTAGTAACAGACAATAATATTCCAGAACTGACATTAGTAACAGACAATAATATTCCAGAACTGACATTAGTAATAGACAGGGGACAAGAAAAAACGAATCTCTGGTACAATAGATGGAAAATTTACACTCTGTTCATTCCTTAAACAAATAATTATTTGTAATAGTACATTCAAAAAATATCACCAGCAGGATAAGTAGCAAAATCAATCAGTAAGACAAACAAAGCAGAAACAGGCTTAGAAACAGTACAAGATTACACAGTGGTCAAGGATTACACAGTGGCAAAGTGGTGGGAAAAGGACTGCATGACCACATGGAGCTGTCCGCCTTCAGGGAGCAAGGAAAGCCCCTGTGACTCTCGACAACAACCCTATGGCAAATGGAACTAAGGTATCGAAGAGGTTATGGGACTCAACATTGATGTAATATTAACATTGAGAGGGTTTTTTACCCTTGACCCTTCATACAATGAGAACATATCAACAAAATCCTTCACATGACATAGATACATGGATATGTACACTTTATATACATGTAAGGGTAATCTGAGCAGATATTTACACTTTATATACACATAGGGGTAATATGAGTGGATATGTACACTTTATATACATGTAGGGGTAATCTGAGAGGATATGTACACTTTGTATACATGTAGGGGTAATGTGAATGGATATGTACACTTTATATACACATAGGGATAATATGAGTGGATATGTGCACTTTATATGCATGTAGGGATAATCTGAGCAGATATGCACACTTTATATACATGTAGGGTAATCTGAGCAAATATGTACACTTTATATAGAAGTAGGGGGTAATCTGAGAGGATATGAACACTTTATATACAAGTAGGGGTAATCTGAGAGAATATGTACACTTTATGTGGTGGTGCTGCGGTAGCGTTGTCACCTCACAGTAAGACGTTGTCCTGTTCGATTCTCAGCTAAAGCGTCTTGTGTGTGGAGACATGCATGAATGAGCATACCTTTGTTGAATGTTGTGTGTCAGGGCTGGCAACTCGGCAGGTAAAAATCTACTGCCAATCATTAGCGGACTGGAGTTCTGCTGTGACGGCCCCTAACCGGGAAAAGCTGAAAGATACAACAACATACACATAGCGGCAATCTGAGAGGATATGTAGACTTTATATATATATATGTAGTGGTAATATGAATGGATATGTACACTTTATAAACAGTTAGGGTAATCTGAGTGGAAATGTACACTTTATATACACTTAGGGGTACTCTGAGTGGATATGTACACTTTATATACACTTAGGGGTAATATGAGAGGATATGTACATTTTATATACATCTAGTGGTAATCTGAACAGATATGTACATTTTATATACATGTAGGGATAATCTGAGATAAAAATCTGCCTAAGCAGCAGAGACCTCCAAAGCAGACACCCAAGCAACCGCTACCCCAAAACAAAACTTGTGCAACACATAGCTCACAAAGCCAGTGTGCCGAACAGTCACAGCCCTTAAGGCTAAACAACACACCTGATACACTTGTAATAGGTAACTCTATCGTCAGGCACACTGACGTCCCGCTCACCAGGCTGAACAAGGAGAAGGTCACGGTGAGCTGCCTGTCGGGTGCTAGGATCCGCCACATAACACAAGCACTCAGGTCACTCCAAGGCAAGTACAAATATGACTCAGTCATTGTCCATGCTGGTGTGAATGACCTGAGACGTACCTCCCTGGACTGCATGAAAAGAGACATAGAGGAGCTCTCTGAGCATGTAGCCCAGGCCGGTATGACCCTGACCTTGAGTAGCATCTTACCCTCACCAAGAATGATGCCACAATATGAAGACAAGATGATCAATTTCAACAATTGGCTTAAGTATTGGTGTCATTCAAAGGGGATCCAATGCCTGTCAGCCTGGGATGACATGCTCGACAAGCCACGATGCTTCGCTAGGGACCTGTCACCCCTGGGCTTTCGGATATTGGCAAAGGCTCTTGCTACCCCCATAGTGCCTTTTTTAGGCAAGGCTCAAAAGACAAACCCACCTCCATAGGTATCACAAGGGATAAGAAACTAAGAGTAATGCTACTCAATGCCAGAAGTCTAAACCTCAAGATGCACGCACTCAAAACTCTCCTTAGCATGGAGAACATCGATATCTGTGCAGTAACAGAAACCTGGTTCAAGGCTCCCGAGAGCACCCCAGCACTACCAGGTTATACCTCATACCATGCTTTTCGGCCCCAAAACTTGGACCGTACTACAAAAGGAGGAGGAGTATCAATATTCGTCAAAGATACCTACACCTCCAGGTTGGTGGCACAGCACGAAGCATCAGAGACTATCCATGTGCAACTAACAGTGGGTAAAACTGCCTTCCAGTTTATAGCCTGCTACAGACCACCCTCCCAAACCCAGGAACCCCACTCAGCCTTCCTGAGAACACTGGAAAATATGAAGGTCTCTCCAAACACCATTATATTGGGTGACTTCAACTACCCAAACATAGACTGGAAGCATTACTCTAGCTCCAACACCCTAGCCCAAAGGTTCCTAGAATTTATAAACTCAAATGCTATGGAACAACTTGTTACCACTCCCACAAGAGGGAAAACATACTGGACCTGATCATCACCAACATGGGGACTCTATGCTCCAGACCAGAAGTGTATCCCTCACTGGTAAGATCAGACCATAAACTAATCTCACTGGATATTCACATCCCGACTCCACCCCCTGCCCTGAAAACCACAGTGAAAAACTTCTCTAAAGCAAATTTCACACTCCTCAAAACCGAGGTGGAATCCTTCAAAGCCCCCGGGCCTGTGAAAAATATGGCCCAGACCGCAGAATCCTTTATAAATGCATTCTATGAACACCTTCAGGAATGCATGGATCATGCAATCCCAAATAAAACCAAGACCCAATCCTCCAATGGCAGACGTCCTGTCTGGTGGACCCCAGCCATAAACAAACTATACAATAGAAGGAGGAAGCTACTACATGATAGAGCAAAATCCCAAAAGGGAAGGCATCTCTGATCAGTATTAGCAAAAAACTACGGGCACTCATAAAATCGTCTAAGGCCAGCTTCGAGAGAAAAATTGCACAGGACACTAAGGATAATCACAAGGCCTTCTTTAGTTATGTTAGGAACCTGGGTGGGAATTCCCAGATATGCTCAGAATTAGTCCAAAATGACAAAAAATACACCAAACCCACAGACATTGCCAACATCCTAGCTGACAGGTTCAGCACAAACTCCCCACCAAAAGGGCAAATATTTATCCCAGCAGAGTGCTGCCCCTCTGACATCTCAGATGCTCAGGTAAGAGCTGCCCTCTCCAAAGCAAAAAACACAGCATCAATGGGACCAGACGGTGTCCCGGGCTGCGTCCTACATGAACTCCAAGAAGAGCTAAACCCAAACATAAAACTACTGTTCAATCTCAGCCTTCCTACAGGATATGTACCCAAACAGTGGTCCCTCTCCACAAAGGTGGTGCCTCAACGGATCCTGGAAACTATCGCCCCATAAGCCTGACTAGCTTGGTCTGCAAAGGTAGGGAAAGGATCATCATGGACCTCATAAATAAAGATATTGGGGACCTACAGACACTGGATCCTACCCAGTTCGGCTTTGTTAAGGGCAGATCCTGCCTCTTAAACCTGGTTGATTTCTTTGAAACAGTCACCAAGGCCATTGACGAGGGGAAGGTGGTCCACACAGCCTACCTGGACCTCGCAAAAGCCTTTGATACAATACCCCACTCAGGCATTACAGATAAGCTCACCAGCTTAAATATAAACCCCTATGTCACTAGATGGGTTGCAAACTGGCTCAAGGACAGAACCCACATGGTTAGAATTGCTGGAGCCATGTCAGACTCCAAACCAGTTACAAGTGGCGTCCCCCAAGGCTCAGACCTGGGACCTCTCTTGTTCGGTATATATTTCTTGGAGGTACAGGCTAATACAGAAGGACTGTGGCTGACTAAGTTCGCAGATGACTGCAAACTGGGCGCCATAATCGACTCTCCAGCCAACACAAGCATCCTCCAAAAGGGCCTCATAGAAACAGACAATTGGTGCCAGATCCATGGCCTCAAGCTAAACGCCAAAAAGTGTATAGTCATCCCCTTTGGCAAAAACAAAGTGCCCACAAATTACCACATAGGTTGTAATCCATTAAGTACAGAAGAAATAATTAGGGACCTGGGGACCCAAGTTGATAGCAATCTCTCATTTAACAACCACGTGGCCAAAGTGGTTAGAAAAACATTTTATATAGCCCACCTAATCATGAAGGGATTCACATCTAGATCAGGGGAGGTCATCGTGCCTCTTTACTCATCCCTCATCTGGCCCATAATTTAGTACAATGCCCCTTTTGGGATGTACCTTACCAGACACCTGCAGCAACTGGAAAGACCCCAAAAGTACCTCACCAAGAGGATCATAGGGCTCAAACAGATGCCATATGCTGCCCGGTTAAAGAAACTCCAGCTCTACTCAGTGGCATACTGCCAGCTCAGAGGCGATCTGTGCCTGACGTATAAAGCCATGTCCAACCCGGAATTAATGGACATGCTGCACCTCAGAAAATCCAAATCCCATCGAGCTACGCTCGAGACTTGAACCTCAGCACTGAAATAAATAGGACATGCTGGAGGGACAGATTCATAACCCAGAGGCTCCCTTCACTCTGGAATAAAATCCCAGTCCAGGTTAGGCAGAGTCCCTCATTGACTCTCTTCAAGAGGAATCTTGATGAGTGGATGGGAGATCGTAGGTTTACCCTGGGTATCACTTCTGTGTCACTGTTAGACAGAGGCACAGTATACTAACCTCGAAAAAGGGCATAGCAAAATTAATTTAAAATGGGTGGCGAAAGCCAAACACACTCTGGCTAGGCTTATAAATGCCCTAGGGCAGATAGCCTAGTATGAACCTATGAACCTATGAACCTATTATTCCACCTAACCATGACATTGGGATGTGAGTCGAAACTGGAGTCCACTGTGAAAATTCACACAAACACAAGGACCTACATATTTCACAGAGAATGTACTATAGTCAGAAATGAAACGGAATCATAGTGAACTGTCTGTGTCACTAATAACCTGGCCCATCCACATATAAAGTACAATGTCATTATTTCAAATGCTTACTTGCAACAGCAAACATTTAGAAACCCTCTGACAGAAAATGAAGAGTTCTTGAAATAATAAATAGAGTTTGGCGTGCAGCATTAATTTACTTTGTTTTTATTTTTTTTCACTTTTAAAACATTGTGACTAATCATCTATTTATTATTTGACAATAGCGCATTTATGGCTAACTGGTAATTATTGGCTTATTAACAACAGTCAATAGTAACTGGTACGTCCTCAGTCTAGAGGCTATGGTGGTGGCAGGTTACTACTGTGAGTCAGGACAAAAAGTTGTAGTGTTGGAGGATATTACATCTTCCTTGAAAAATTGGTGTGTGTGTGTGTGTGTGTGTGTGTGTGTGTGTGTGTGTGTGTGTGTGTATACGTGTGTATACGTGTGTATACGTGTGTGTGTGCATGTGTGTGTATACATGCGTGTATGTGTGTTTGTGTGTGTGTGTGTGTGTGTGTGTGTTAACGTAACAACATATTTAAAATACAGTTGTGGTGGGAAAGTGAACACTAGAAAGCAGTGAAACTCTGAGACACTGGAGAGCAAAACAGAGAGAGAAATGTGTTTGTGTTATTGTGAACCACTGCAGAGAATGAGAGCAAGTTGTCTGTGCCTTTATAAACTTTCACTAGATCCTACTGCTATAGAGAACTTGCTAATTAACACTTAGTGAGATAACTGTTAATAGTGATGAAACCGCATTGCTAATTGACAGTTGTTAGGTTGCACTACAAAGCCATGCAGGCTTGGATTTTGTCCTTTGGTGCTGGGATACACCTGTTTTATCTGGTTGGTCACAATAAGTCACCTTTAAAGGTTTAAATTCCATCTGTTATAAGCTTTCTCTGTTTATTAGAAATAAACTTCACTCACAGGAATTCAAAAGAGCTCTCAATGTCTATCTACTTAACACTGTAAATGCCAGTGTAAAGCAATGCCGGATCTTTACCTAATACTTTCCACTCTCATGCTTTATTGCCTCTCCTTTCCTTTTCTCCTTTGCTACTCGTCTCAGCCTCCTCTAACTTGTTTAACTCCTTGTTCCTGCATTCTTTGCCTTCATGCTGCTTCAGCTTCTGTTTTGCCTTTACTCACCTTTTTCTCCTTCTCCCATTAATATCCTACATTTCCTGAATGCTGCATGTTCACATTTCTATTGTTCCTTCATCTACTGTAAAAATCTATTTGTTTCTTGTGAATTTTCTTAACTGTTAACAGCAAACTCTGTACTCTATTAATTCACAACCTTATTGTTTGTATGGAAACATATTTTACTCTATATTTCCCTGTTTTATACTGTAACATTATTGCTAATTAATCCTTTTGATAAACTTCTATGTTAAATTTGTATTACCTCTTGTGGAGATTGATTTTCTCCCGGGCCTTCGCTGAAAAAGGGTTCTGAATCAGTCAGACTTTCCCGGTTAACACATGTCAAATAAATAAATAAATAAATAAATAAAATAGGTTCTATATTTCCTACACTAAAATTTAAATTATAAACCTGAGGTGCTGACTGCTTCCAATTTCTTACCATTGATGGTGAATGTGGGCAGCTGAAGCTGTACCTTTTAGCCAAATGATTCTTCCTGTCACTCCTTGTGAATATTAATTCACCATAAAAAAACCTTGTTCTGCAAACCATAACTACAGTTTAGCAGTTACTGCAGATCACTGCTATTGACACCAAAGGAATGGTTGCTGTCGGCAAGTAAGGACAGAGACCAATTTGGTCACATTTGAAAGATTTTCACTAGTCAGGATTGGGAGGGACTGTTCAACATGGACTCGCATACTAGCCGCTCATCTTACAGTAGAAGCCCTTAAGACACATTGGGATATTCCTACTACTGACTGATGAAAGGAGCCGATTGGCCATATTGCAGGTAACTCCTGAGACTCAAGCCCAAAACTTACATGAGTGAATTTTTCAAAATCTAAGACTGGAAGGGTGCAAGTGAGCTGAAACAAACAGCATAATACTGGTTAAACCATGAAGGATATAACAGCAAAGAAACCATGCTGGAGATCTTAGTCATAGACCGATTTAACAGAGCACTACCCACAGCAACCCCCACACCCTGATAGATATGTAACCTAAGTGGAAAAGTTATTATATTATGAAGGTATGTTTAAGGAGATTCCTATTAACTCAGTCACTCCAATGGAGCTCAGGAAGTTTGCACTGCAACTTCCAATGGGCGAAGCCTAAGCCTTTTGACAGAATCAAATTATGTCCTCACATTTCAAACAAATGTTCATATCTCTGGAACTATAGGGGTTATGACAGAAGTGTAAATGGCAATCTCTTCAGCACAAAATATTTTTGTAGTGGTAGCATTCTTTAGATTCTAGGTCTTAAACCAAACTTTATGTCACAGTAAAAACAATTATTACATTTATAATATTTTGTAAACAACATACAGTATCACAGCAACCATTCAAGGTAGACGCGTACTGTCAGCAGCATTTTATTCATCTAGCTGAGAGCTTTCATAAGGGCCTAAGGAGCTCTGTCTGTGTTATTTGGTTATTGACATGTTTAGAAAAATGTGAAAATTATATGTATATAAATTAATGTAATAAAACAACAGTTAATATCTATTTTACTGCAAAAGACTGAGATCAAATATTAATGCAGTTGGGTTTGCCATTATGTAAGCTTTAAGATGATTTTTTTAAAAACCTTGTACATAGCATGGTTTTGGAATTATTGATGCAAATGTGAACAAGTGATATTTGATGCCTAGGGGGCAGAACTACTAGTGCAGCTAGGGAGGGCCTGTTATCTCACTGTTGTAGACTTGATCAAGAAGCACTGACAAATACATCTTCCCCAAACTCCAAGGAGAAAGCAACTTTCTCCATGACAGAGGGCCTTTTCTGGTATAACCCTTGTTGTCAACAGGACCCCGGGTACATTTCAAAGACTGTTGGATAAAGTGTCAAAACTCCACCAACACTATGTTGCAGACTTACTTGACAATGTCGTGATTCATTCCACAGATTGGGAATCCCAGATATCCAAAATACAAGCAGTGTTTAACTCATTAAAGCAAGTGGGTCTGTCTGTGAAAGTCCCTTAGTGTAAAATAGCAATAATGCAAGTATGATACTTAGGGTACATTATAGGCTGGGCTCTAATCAAGCCCCATAAAGAAGAACTGGTGACCATAGAGAAATGGCTGATACCCTAAAACAAAAAAGCAAGTCTGGGCTTTTTTAGGACTTGCTGACTGTTACAGTAAATTCATCCCAGACTTCACTACAGTAACCTGCCCCTGACTGACCTTACCAAAGGGAGATGGCCTGACAAGATTAAATGGACACCAAAATTGGAAGTGGCCTTTAAAAGACTTAATTTCTCTGTACTGAAACCATTCTGGTATCCCCTGGTTTCTCCAAACCATTTACAGTATATGCTGACACCTCTGAGGTCAGATTAAAGCCAGTCCTTACCTAACAGTCTGGTAATGAAGAACAGGCAATTTGCTATACAAGTAAGATGCTAAGACAGAAAGCCAGCATTCCATCATAGAGTGAGAATACCTAACAACTAAATGGGCACTAGAGACCCTTCGGTATTAATTGCAGGGTGGAAAACGTATTCTCATTACAGATCTTACTTTCCATCAGTGGCTTCACCTGTAGATGGAGAGCAATGTCAAATTCTGCTGGTCAGACCTGGCTTTGCAACCATTTTGGTTTAAGATCCAGCATGGACCTGGTGCTCACTGTCACAAAACATAATACAAATGGTCTGTCCAGGATTCACAGATCTCCCTGCTGGCTGGCAGCTGATGGTTTGAGGCTGGAGAAGTGTTACCTAACATAGCATGATGGCATTACTGGGAGATGCCTGGCAGGTTGTACTGAGAGAGTGGGTGTAGGCCTACTAGACAAATAAGATGCTGAGAAGAGTTAAGACTATCTGTCAAAATGTGTGTATTAGCATTTGAATGAGTTATGGTATGTAGCTGTCTGTTTAAGCCTTCACCTATTACACAATTAATAAGACAATTACTACCTACTAGTTACCTACAGTCTACCTACATAACTTCTGGCCAAAAGGACAATGGCAGACATTGTAGAGTCAAAGAAACTCACAGAGTGTACTCTGGAAGAGTATGGAGAACCTGGAAAAAGAGAAGGATACACTGCTATAAGGAGATGTGTTCCTTGAGAGAATGATAGAGCTGGAAACATATTTTGGAGGAAGAACTTGTGATTCAGTGGAGTGCTTTTGGTATGTGTTTGTGTCAGTAATAAAAAACTTTTGCTTGTATTGCCTGCCTGAACCAGAGGTTAGAGACTTTACGTCATTATTTTAAAATTTTGAGCCCAAAAAGTGTCCACCTGAACTCAGGGACTATCCAAGCAGGAAATTAAATACCACTGTTGCACCAGAGGTTTAAATTAAGAGCTTTCACTTTGCCAGAGCTTCCCATTCAATAAGAGGAAGACCTTTGTAACAGAATATCCTGCTTATCTGTCTTCGTCTGAGGTTTATCACCTGTCAGGGGGACCTAATAGGAGGTGAGTGCATTTTTGCACCTTTGTTAAACTGCTGATGCTCACATGAATGAGACCCCAAGGAAGGAAAAACATTCAGCTGCCAATAGCGCCTTGAGAGGAAGTAAGTGAGACCAAATGTTTTGTGTTATGATCAGCTGTTACCTGCTCATACTACTACAGAGAACTGTTTTCTAAGTAGACCTGGTGACATAACTATTTGAGCAGAAACTTCATCACTAATTCACCATTGACTAGTTTGGATTAATAAACTGGCTAGGATAGACAAAGGAACAAACTTTTACTTTTCACTTACCACTTTCCGACTGAACTTTGAAGCACCTCTTTTGTTATATGGTCGGTCTCAAAACAGAGGCCTTTAAAAGTTTCAAGTTGCATCTGCTGCTGTTCACAGCCAAGTTATTTTTCTGCAAAAAAATGTAAGTTATTTATCTGAGCAAGTGTTGACTGTATATGATTTCTTACAAATTTTAGATGAAAACTGCTAGAAATTAAGGAGAAAATGTGATAGAATAGATGCATACTGTTTGAAGGCTAAGAATCGTGTTACTTATGTAATTTGTTCATTAGTGCATGTACATAATCAATTACAAATAAGGTGAGTATTTAAAATGGTTATAAATACTTTGTGTTTTATATATATATATATATACAGGGTCTGTGTCAAATATTCGAACATCCAAAATGTCGAACGTTACATGGTCGAGACCAAATGTTCAACATTTGGATGTTCGAATATTAAAAAAATAAAGGAAAAAAGAAAAACACACCTTAACAGTGTGAGCAGGGGGGCAAGCCCCCCGGAACCCCCCACACCCCCCCTACTTAAATATACCAACTCCGAGACTGCACTTCAGTGCAGAAAAGGAAAATTCACCCTATCTGCACCATACGTCAATCTTCAAACCCTTGAAATTTCGAACGTTTGGTCTCGACCATGTAACGTTTGAAATTTTAAGCATTCGAAGAATTGACATAGACCCTATATATATATATATATATATATATATATATATATATATATATATATACACACACACACACACACACACACACACACACACACACACACACAAAGAGAGAGATGATATGAATTTTAATAAAAGTAATGCCTTTCAGCTTTTCCTGGTTAGGGGTCGCCACAGCGGAACTCCGGTCCGCTCATGATTGGCAGTGGATTTTTAGGGTGCCAAGGTGCCAGCCTGACGCCCAACCTTCAAGGAAGGCACACCCATTCACGCTCGCACCTACCTGCATGTCTTTAATGTCACTCAACCACAGGGAGGACATGCAGACTCCACACAGAAGGAGCTCCAGCCAAGAATTGAATAGGAGAACCTCTTGCTGTGAGGCGACAACGCTAACCACTGCACCACCGCGGCCCTAGATGATACGAATTTTAATTTATTAAAATTCATTAAAATTTAAGATGATATGAATTTTAATAAATTTATGGATTTTGCTAGATATATTATAGGTGTAGGTACTTATGTATGTACACACAAGTGTATAACAAATATGCATACAAAGTACTGTAGCCATAGTTACGATGAGAGCAAAGGTTAAAATTTTTCATTTGCAATGATTTCTGGGCCAATCATCTGATTTGCATTAAAATGGCATGTTGTATGTTGCAGGATATTACAATAAGTGCAGTAGACTTTTGATGGAAATTGTTAACCTACTTTCAGACATGAGCGAGTTAAATAAAATTGTCCTTCCTATGATTTGCGTGAGAAAAAAAGTTTGTTCTCCTAAAGCCTTACAGCTGTGCAATGTATTTTTTTTTTAAACACCTTTGTTGAATTATCCCTTCCAACATAGGCAAATTCACATTTATATAAAAGTAATCAAACTGCATTAACAAGTTCACATTTTCAAATATTATACTCAACATATATTGCTATATATCATATAACCTAAACAACATTACATAAATTATTCAAGAAACATCTTTATTACACCATCACTTATGACAGAGGCAATGATATAGTTATATAAATGAAAACAAACCACATCGACACAATCCTAGTTGCAAGCATTTTACATCACAAGCCATACTAACACACTCCCAGTTGCAAACATTATACATCACTTATAATATACCCAATCATTTTCAGTCAAACATTATAGACTCATAGGTGTGTACTAGGCTAATGGCCCTGGAGACTTTACAAGCCTAGCCCATAGAAGTGCCCTGGCATCATGCTGCCTGATGTTAGTTCCCAGTGCCTGTATCAAGTAAAGCCACTGGAGTGATCCCCGAGGTAAAATTTCTGTTACCCATCCACTCATCAAGATTTCTCTTGAAGAGGGACAGTGAGCTGCTCTGCTTGACATGTATGGGAAGTCTATTCCAGAGCATGGGCAGTCTCTGGGTGAGGAACCTGCCCCTCCAGCATATTCTGTTGATTGTGGTAATGAGGCTGAGGTCTCTGGAGCGTGTGATGCGGAGGGATTGGGATTTCTTCAGATGTAGCATTTCTAACAGAGCTGGAACAGACATGGCTTTGTAAATCAAGCTAAGATCGCCTCTAAGTAGGTGATATGAGAAAGAATAGCTGGAGTCTTTTGAGTTTGTCTGTGTAGGACATGTGTTTAATGCCTAGGATCCTCTTCATGAGGTACTTCTGTGGCATCTCCAGCTGTTGCAGGTGTCTAGTGAGGTACATGACAAATGGGGCATTATACTCAATGACTGGTCTAAGGGAAGAGTAGAGAGAGAGAGACAATGACCTCTTTTTTCCTGGATGCAAAACCCTTGGTAATGAGATGTGCCACATAGAAGGCTTTCTGACCACAGTGGCAATGTGGTGGTCGATGGAGAGGTTACTGTCAACTTGTGTCCCCAGATCTCTTAAAACGCTTTCAGTGTTCAGTGGGCTCCCATCGATGTGGTAATGAGTGGGTACTGAGTTTTCACCAAAGGAGATGACACATTTTTTGGCATTAAGCTTAAGGCCATGGTTTTGACACCGGTCATTGGTCTCAGTGAGACCTTTTTGTAGGATGTCTGCATCACATGGGGAATTAATAATGGCTCCCAGCTTGTAACCATCTGCAAACTTGGTCATTTAAGTCCTGCTGCCTTTTAAACCTCATTCCTCCCTTGTATGTATTGTTCCTACAATTCCCATTTTTCCTATGTAATTTGCTCCCACCCTTTTCTAAAGACCTCAATTCCAGTTCTTTTATCTCTGATATTATAGTGAGATTGATATTAACAAACATAGGGAGACCAATGTCTTATTTAAGCATATTAAATTATATCCCACACACACTGTTTCAAGTTTTTTGTATTAGAGCAGGTCGACTTGGGTACAAGGGGTGGACCTGTCGATGATTTTCTTGAATTTTTAGAGCTCAAGTGTCAAATAAGGTTAAATGCATGTGTGCCACCTGGGCTCAATGATAACATTTCTATTAGTTCTATGTTAAAACTAAAAGCTGTTTTTATGTAATGTTTTTAACATAAGATCTATTTTTGGGGGATCAATAATTCAGTTGTATTATTTTAGTGGGGTGGTACTTTTTTAGCATGAAATGATATCTTTTTCTAACAGGAAATGACATACTTTTTTAGCAGGAAATTACATTTTTAGCAGGAAATGACATCTTTCTTGTTTGACTAATTGTTGAGTAGGGCAGGCTATTTAAATCAGCATTATGTGTGTCATGTAGTTCTGAAGAAGTCAATTTTATGTACTTTTGACGAAAGCGCTAAACTGTTATCATGGTGGAATAAAACTGTTGGATTTTTATTTTTGGTGCAGTACTCTTGGTTATTTACTCCATTCAGCTTTTTCTGGGTTTGGATATTTTCGTTGTTCTTAGTTCTTTTATCTCTGTTACTATATTCACTACTTCTAGTATTGTTGGTTTAGATTTTGATTTCCATTTTCTAGTAATTGCTTTTTTGGCAGCCACCATAATTAAACACAGCAAGACCTTACCATGTCTAAGGAATTCCAATTCTGTATCATAACTCAGAAAAATCATCTCTCCCATCACACCGATCTGCCCACCCAGAATCTCCAACAATGCATCCTGCAGAGAATCCTTAAAGTCTGCCAACTCACCACACTCCCAGAAAATATGTTCCCAATTGCCTCTTTCTTTCCTGTCACATCTCCAACATTTGCTGTCTACCTGAGGAAAAAATATTTGGCGTCTACTTGGGATATAAAAATATCTATGTAAAGATTTCCAAGCAAAAACCTTAAATAGTCTAGATTTTGTTGCATATCTGGGAGACATACATATATCCTCCCATTACTTCTTTGTGAACTGCTTATCCATTCTCTCTTCCCAATTGTTTCTAACCTCCTCTGTGCAATATTTTATATGCTCTACTAATTATTTCTTTTTTAATGGCAGCTTCTGTTCTATATTCTACTAAAAAACATCCTTAAATCACAAACAGATTTAACCAAGTGTCAAAGTAAAACTGCTGTGCGTGTTCTCAAAGCCTGCATTTTTTTATAGGCAGAATCATGGCGCAATAAAAACAAACGAGCTCATTCGCATCAGCCATTATCGCTACATTATTTTTAAGCAGCTGAACGTTCCCATTGTTACAAGTCTTATGCTGCTGTACCACAATATTTCCTGGCTGAAACTACTACAGAACGCTGCCATTACCTCAAGCTATTTTTAAACTGACTTGCAGCTTTCATATCATTAGACTTTCTTTTTCCTACACCATTTATTTGCCACTTACATTTGCCTACTTTCTAATAATTAAGCACATGATATATTTTACTGTTATGTCATGTTTGGGGAAAACAGTGCTATAGTGATTTTCCAACGTGTAATAGGATCTCCATGTACCTGTGGCTGACCAAATGTTCTTAAATGCTTTCACACGTAGCACATATTCTGCTTTGAAATGGAACACAGTGTTGGAAATTAAGAACACTGTGCTAGGTCTAATAAAGCCACAAAGAATGAAGCTTTAAAGGCATGTTTAGAAAATGTGAAATATACAATGAAGGGAAAGGGGCAAAGCAAAGAAGAATGTTGCCTTCTATTGCTAGCTGCAAAAGCAAGAAACCTCAGTAGACTACCAAACCAGAGGCAAATAGCTTCTCATATATGGATAAGAAGTATTAGGCTCTGTGGCTGGAATAAAAAAAAATCTAATAAAAAGGACTTGGGGGTCTTAGTCACACTCTAACAGAATATAATGAGAAAGATCAGTTTTGGGGTCTACTTTATTCCAGCAAAAGCCGAATTGCTCGAATATAACTCGTGCAAACCATAACCAGCAAAACGCGAATACATCGAATGCACTAAACCGCGAAATTCGAAATCTCGATCTCTCATAGTTGGCCAACCCCACTGCCCGCAACATACTACCTACTGAAACACAGTAAAAAACAACACATACACACACTAACCAAAACCCTACTTCTAACCCTAAAGTAAAGCACCAAAACCCTACTTTTAATCCTACACTAAACCCTACCTACACAACTATCTATGCACTATCCTTAACCCCTCCCTAACCCTAAGGTCCATAACTACTGCACACTTACCCTACTGAGTGATACCCAAACAAACTAAATATTCCACACACATACACTTAACAAAACCCTACACTAAACCTTACATACATTACTTATCTATGCACTTACCTTAACCCGCACCCTAACCCTAAGGTCCATAACTATCGCACACTTACCTTACGGAGCTATTCCGCAGATGGGCCAACTATGCAAATTCAATATTTCCACTTTCGCGGTTTAGTGCGTTTGACTTACTCGCATTTCGCTCGTTATGTGTCGCGTGAATTGTATTCGACCAATTCGGCTTTCGCGGGAATAAAGTAGACCCCATTTTTTTAGTAGGGGGAGAAATTGTCACAAACATAATCTCATATGATTTTAACAAGAATACAGTTTTGCATAGGAGTTCATCACCATTCATCACTATTATTTACTGTAAGACATCAGATGATACACAGTACCTGTGCTAATCCTTGAACCATTAGTAAATCAAGTTTCCGGAGGAATATTTTTTTAAGTGAAATTGTATACACATGTACAAATCCATGGAATACTGACAACAGTCCTACCTGAATCTGACTACAAAAGTCCGTCAGAGCAGTTATACCAGCCAGCCAGATCACATGCCGTACTTAATTTTCATTTTTTCATTAAAAAAAATAGTCCCCATGTCTTGTACTACTTTAGACAAATATTTTTGCAGATTTAGGCAAACGTACACGTGAATTATGAGCAGCTCCACACTTCTAGTTTCCCTCAGGAGGAATTGTAAAACTGAGGTGTGAAGTATATTTTTCACCCCCCCCAAAAAAAAAAACAGTATTACAAACACCTCAGTGCTGATGTTGTTTCAGTTATAAACAATATTAATCAGAGGAAGACTGTTTAATGTCCTTCACTGTCGGATGAACATGAAAACACTGCAGGTTCTTAGGAACCATCCCCAACAAATTCTTTTTTGTTTTTGTTACTCATGCAGGGATAACTAAAAGGCTTGTCTGAGCAATCTTAACTGCACATTCCTATTTCCATTAGTTCTGTGGCTATAGGTTCATGACTTAATAGCAGACCTATTTTATTAACTCCCAGAAAAAAATAATTTAAGCTGCTATGATCACCAGTGGGATACATTCCAGACATTAACAACTTGTCTTCCTTTTGCAGCTCTTCCTTAAAAATTGTAGGGACTTTGTTTTCTTTGATTTGCTTATATTGGGATGGGAGGTGGGTTGTTTTGTGTTTTCTTTGATTTTCCTATACTGGGATGGGGGGGGGGGGTTGTTCTACTGTGTCTGCCCTGAATACAAACTAAGGAGTGCTGTGCCTGTAGGGCTAGACATAATGATAGTTTCATGTACAAATTAACTGGTATTTTTTTCACTATGAAGACAGCATGAATTTGTTGAAGGACCTTACATACAGTGGTAGGTTATAACTTGTCTTCTTCTTCAGACTACCTCAGCCCCTCCATCTGCTTGTAGCTTCCACTGTGACTTCCTCAGGTAATTCTGTAAATTCACCTAGAATGGGGTGTGAAGAGTCTCTGAAAAATTATCAGTAAATTGCAACCAACCTCAGCAGGAGATTTTCAAGTTAATGAAAATAAGTTTCTTGCAGTACTGTCCTGACCCAGTAAGGAGAAGGGAGAAATGACCATCCTTAGTGGTTACGGACGATAGGTGTTATTTGACAGCTTAGCAGGTTTTTAAGGTATAGAGAGGTTTCTTTTAAGCACATCAGCATAAGAAGGTTTATGCGTGTGATGAGCAGTATGTGTGAAGGATGTAGTGTGTGCATGTTCTTGACAACCTTGTTTGTAAGCAAGATTTTTGCCTCCAAGGAAATTATGTATGCACATTTCTCACATATTGTGTCAGTTTGCTTAAAGATTAAAAGACTGTCTGAGTACATGATACAATTGCTACATTGTATCAGGATGCCCATATCTACCAAGCTGGCCACAGAGATATTAGGAAATTGGAAATCCATACTGTCATGACATGTATTTGGGTTGGACTGTTATGGTTTAGGGACTTAGTTTTTCAGGGGTCACCTGAGTGGTGCCTAGGGTTAAGCGTAGATGTTAGATAGTGCTATGATCTGATATTAATGCTGTTTGATGTGCTAATTAGCTGTCCTAAGGTAATCTCCATGGAATGCCTTGTGGCCTTTCTGTGTGTTACAGGTTAAAGTCCTAAGTACTACCTTTGTAGGTTTGCTAATATACAGGGTACTGCTAAGCACCACTGTGCAGTGATCATCATGCATGGATTATTTCTCATCCCTCTGACCCCCTGTACACAGTTAAAAGCAAATTACAGGCTCCTAGTTAAGTACAAGGCACTTAGTCGAATATCTTTACAAGCTTAGCCAAATAAAGCATATCCAAATGTTCCCTCCAGTCCCTGTAATGGCAATACAAGACAAAGGGAGGGGAATTTGAGGATGTCCTTCCAGTTATCTAGGTTTACTTTGAGGGTGGCATAATCTGTATGAGCTGTGGCAGATGTCTGTTCCAGAGACGAGGGATATGCTAGGATATGACTATAGCATGACAACATGTCTCCATTATCTTTTTGCTGAATGTTTAGGTGCTTTAATCAGTTATTTGAGGAGCTGTTGGATCTGCAAAGGGGTAGGATTTTGGCTATTTCATGGCTTACAAGGACAGATACAGATCACCGTGGTGGTGTCTGTAAGAGACAAACTACAGAGAAAGAGCTACCAGGCTGCTTGCATAACTGGGGGTACTGGAACCATATTTATTAAGACAGAAATCTGTGAAGTCAATCAAGATGAGTGATATAGTTTTAATATATGTGAAAAGGACTGTTATATTCAATAATAGGTCAGATAATCAATAATAAAGAGGAATTCATATTTATTTGGATACAAAGCAGATGCTTTTGGAAATTAGCTTAGCCAGACAGAAGGATTACCAAATTACTATGGACACATTATGATAAAAAGATAAGGAACTTTTTACAAGACTCCCTAGATCTCTTAGAATACAGTCTGATTGGAAGGTTGTGGCATTTATAAGGTATGAGAAAATGTTTTAATAGAATTATCTATACTACATTTGTCCTTATTGTCCTTGCACCTATTATTGACATAGTCTAACCCAAGTTTGAGCTGTTGTAAGTCTGTGGAGGAACAAATGACAACACTCACTTTACAGACATTCACAAAGTTAGATAAACATAGGTCAGGAGTATTGGCTTGAAGATCTGAGAAATAGATGCCAAATATGAGAGGGTTCAAGTCCAACACTGAACTCTGTAGTACATGACTGGAAGCCTTTCTTCTTACAAAAGTGACACCTGCATCGCTAACCACATGGGTTCTTTAAGAAGACCACTTACTATCCACCACATATCACCCTAAGTACGCACTCAGTGGTGAGAGACCTGGGCACACAGGTTGACAGCAGCCTTACCTTTGATCACCGTGTCTCCACAGTGGTCAGAAGGGCACAGGTTGACAGCAGCCTTACCTTTGATCACCATGTCTCCACAGTGGTCAGAAGGGCACAGGTTGACAGCAGCCTTACCTTTGATCACCATGTCTCCACAGTGGTCAGAAGGGCACAGGTTGACAGCAGCCTTACCTTTGATCACCATGTCTCCACAGTGGTCAGAAGGGCATTCTATGTTGCTCATCTCATTAGTAAGGGCATTGCCTCCAGAAAAAAAGAAGTTATAAGCTCCCTGTACTCTTCCCTCATCAGGCCAATAATTGAGTACAACGCCCCTTTTGGTATGTACCTTTCCAAGCACCTGCAGCAACTGGAGAGACCACAAAGGTTCCTCGCAAGGAAGATTCAAGGTCTTCAGTATCTGTCCTATAAGAATCATCTGAAATTACTGTCACTTTATTCTGTAGATATATATATATATATATATATATATATATATATATATATATATATATGTTTACTATCAAAAGGTTGAAATTCATTTGGTCTAACGTTCATTTGGTCAACACATTTGGTCAACTAATTAATATTAAGTAGTTCATTTGGGCGACAGACAGTGCTGTTGACTTTCTGTCTACCTTATGTTGACAACAGGCAAGGATTTATCCTTGGCAGCACTGTTGTGCAATCCTGGAGTTGTAATATATAAGTAGCAGGGGGTGCAGGGGGGCACAGCCCCCCCTGCAAAAACACTAGTGTTAGTTTGAGGTGTGTGTTGACCATTTAAATGTAGACATTTTGGCATCAATATTATGACCTGTCGATGTAATGAATTCGACCAAATGAACATAGACCAAACGAATTTCAACCTTTTGATAGTAAACCATATATATATATATATATATATATATATATATATATATATATATATATATATATATATATACTTAGCAACTATGAGATTGCTATACCTTGGAGAAAAGGGAATATTATGAGAAATGGCATATGGCATTTCGGACTTAGTATGTATAAGCCTGATCTTTCAGCCATTCAGTCTCAGTATTTTGAGACTTGCTCTAGCGGGTCCTGACATTTTAAATGGTTACCACGGGGGGGGTGGGGGGTGGGGGGGGCTTTTACAAAATCACATCAGCATCCTGGAACAGAATTCCACATAACTTATTGAGTTTTAAGAAAAAAAATAGTTATCTTCAATAATTTAAACAAATGCACATATTTTAAAGCTACAGGAAAAAACTTTCACTGCCCTATGTAACCTCCAAAATGCCCCCTTTATATCACGCTAACTAATCGCTACACATGCATGTGGAATTTCGTATACATTGAGTAGCTTTTTACTCTCCTCCATTTCTTCGTTCCAAATCTTTGATCTTGTTCAACAAAACTATTAAGCATAATGCAAACACTCTTTTGTTTATGCAGCTAAGTTCAACCTGCTTCATCGTACATGCCGATTATGCGTATCTCCGCATCTCAATATTATGGAATCACTCTTCACCTTCTTACTTTGATTTACTGTTTGTATTTAATGGAACTGTATTGCACTTGTATAGTATTCATATCTTTCTGGATTTTACACACTGAAGCAGGTCATGGCTGAAGATTCCTTAGACCAGTCCACTTACCTTGTTAAACTCAATAAATAAAAATAAGTTGTTGTTTGTCTTTTGGCTTTTCCTGGTTAGGGGTCGCCACAGCGGAACTCCGGTCTGCTAATGATTGGCAGTCGATTTTTACGGTGCCAAGTTGCCAGCTCGACGCCCAACCTTCAATGAAGGAATGCCCATTCACGCATGTTTTTCGGAATGCCACTTGACCGTGGGGAGGACATGCAGACTCCACACAGAAGGCACTCCCCACACTCCAGCAGAGAATCAAATGGAAGAACCTCTTGCTGTAAGGCAACAATGCTACCACTGCACCACTGCGGGTCTTCAAGTGCAAAATGTAACAGTAACAGCAACATGTAGCACCAGTAACATAATCAATAACAAGAGTCAAATTTAAATTAGATAGTCTTAGCCAATATTTTCAACTGCATTAACTGAGGGCGATACCTTCAAATTCTATAACAATGGAACAGTCAGTACAAGTAGCAATAAAACAAAAGCAATGATCAATAGTAAGGTTAAATATAATCAATAGCTGAAATAACAGGTTGATTTGGTCCCTACCTAACTAGCAATACCAATGAGCAATAGAAAGATTACCCCCCTGGATAGATGTGCAGTAACTATTGGACAGTGGCTACAGGTAGCCAGAGCAGTTTAAAGTACAGCAGGTGCAAAGTAAATGTGGTCACAATGCAGTAACAGCAGAACATCCAGCAGGAGTTGCAAAATAGAAGGTATAATCCAGTAGTCACTAGCACGTAGAGGAACTGCAGGGCAGGGTGTGATCCAGTAGTCACTAGCATGTAGAGGAACTGCAGGGTAGGGTGTGATCCAGTAGTCACTAGCACATAGAGGAACTGCAGGGCAGGGTGTGATCCAGTAGTCACTAGCACGTAGAGGAACTGCAGGGTAGGGTATAATCCAGTAGTCACTAGCACTGAGAGGAACTGCAGGGCAGGGTGTGATCCAGTAGTCACTAGCACTGAGAGGAACTGCAGGGTAGGGTGTGATCCAGTAGTCACTAGTACGTAGAGGAACTGCAGGGTAGGGTGTGATCCAGTAGTCACTAGCACATAGAGGAACTGCAGGACAGGGTGTGATCCAGTAGTCACTAGCACGTAGAGGAACTGCAGGGTAGGGTATAATCCAGTAGTCACTAGCACTGAGAGGAACTGCAGGGCAGGGTGTGATCCAGTAGTCACTAGCACTGAGAGGAACTGCAGGGTAGGGTGTGATCCAGTAGTCACTAGCACGTAGAGGAACTGCAGGGTAGGGTGTGATCCAGTAGTCACTAGCACATAGAGGAACTGCAGGGTAGGGTGTGATCCAGTAGTCACTAGCACGTAGAGGAACTGCAGGGCAGGGTGTGATCCAGTAGTCACTAGCATGTAGAGGAACTGCAGGGCAGGGTGTGATCCAGTAGTCACTAGCACTGAGAGGAACTGCAGGGTAGGGTGTGATCCAGTAGTCACTAGCATGTAGAGGAACTGCAGGGTAGGGTGTGATCCAGTAGTCACTAGCATGTAGAGGAACTGCAGGGCAGGGTGTGATCCAGTAGTCACTAGCACTGAGAGGAACTGCAGGGTAGGGTGTGATCCAGTAGTCACTAGCACTGAGAGGAACTGCAGGGTAGGGTGTGATCCAGTAGTCACTAGCACTGAGAGGAACTGCAGGGTAGGGTGTGATCCAGTAGTCACTAGCATGTAGAGGAACTGCAGGGTAGGGTGTGATCCAGTAGTCACTAGCACTGAGAGGAACTGCAGGGTAGGGTGTGATCCAGTAGTCACTAGCATGTAGAGGAACTGCAGGATAGGGTATAATCCAGTAGTCACTAGCACTGAGAGGAACTGCAGGGTAGGGTGTGATCCAGTAGTCACTAGCATGTAGAGGAACTGCAGGGTAGGGTGTGATCCAGCAGTCACTAGCACGTAGAGGAACTGCAGGGCAGGGTGTGATCCATTAGTCACTAGCACGTAGAGGAACTGCAGGGCAGGGTGTGATCCAGTAGTCACTAGCACGTAGAGGAACTGCAGGGTAGGGTGTGATCCAGTAGTCACTAGCATGTAGAGGAACTGCAGGGTAGGGTGTGATCCAGTAGTCACTAGCACTGAGAGGAACTGCAGGGTAGGGTGTGATCCAGTAGTCACTAGCACTGAGAGGAACTGCAGGGTAGGGTGTGATCCAGTAGTCACTAACACATAGAGGAACTGCAGGGTAGGGTGTGATCCAGTAGTCACTAGCACATAGAGGAACTGCAGGGTAGGGTGTGATCCAGTAGTCACTAGCACGTAGAGGAACTGCAGGGTAGGGTGTGATCCAGTAGTCACTAGCATGTAGAGGAACTGCAGGGTAGGGTGTGATCCAGTAGTCACTAGCATGTAGAGGAACTGCAGGGTAGGGTGTGATCCAGTAGTCACTAGCATGTAGAGGAACTGCAGGGTAGGGTGTGATCCAGTAGTCACTAGCATGTAGAGGAACTGCAGGGTAGGGTGTGATCCAGTAGTCACTAGCATGTAGAGGAACTGCAGGGTAGGGTGTGATCCAGTAGTCACTAGCACGTAGAGGAACTGCAGGGTAGGGTGTGATCCAGTAGTCACTAGCATGTAGAGGAACTGCAGGGTAGGGTGTGATCCAGTAGTCACTAGCACTGAGAGGAACTGCAGGGTAGGGTGTGATCCAGTAGTCACTAGCATGTAGAGGAACTGCAGGGTAGGGTGTGATCCAGTAGTCACTAGCACTGAGAGGAACTGCAGGGTAGGGTGTGATCCAGTAGTCACTAGCACGTAGAGGAACTGCAGGGTAGGGTGTGATCCAGTAGTCACTAACACATAGAGGAACTGCAGGGTAGGGTGTGATCCAGTAGTCACTAGCACTGAGAGGAACTGCAGGGTAGGGTGTGATCCAGTAGTCACTAGCATGTAGAGGAACTGCAGGGTAGGGTGTGATCCAGTAGTCACTAGCACGTAGAGGAACTGCAGGGTAGGGTGTGATCCAGTAGTCACTAGCACTGAGAGGAACTGCAGGGTAGGGTGTGATCCAGTAGTCACTAGTACGTAAAGGAACTGCAGGGTAGGGTGTGATCCAGTAGTCACTAGCACGTAGAGGAACTGCAGGGTAGGGTGTGATCCAGTAGTCACTAGCATGTAGAGGAACTGCAGGGTAGGGTGTGATCCAGTAGTCACTAGCACGTAGAGGAACTGCAGGGCAGGGTGTGATCCAGTAGTCACTAGCACTGAGAGGAACTGCAGGGCAGGGTGTGATCCAGTAGTCACTAGCATGTAGAGGAACTGCAGGGCAGGGTGTGATCCAGTAGTCACTAGTACGTAAAGGAACTGCAGGGTAGGGTGTGATCCAGTAGTCACTAGCACTGAGAGGAACTGCAGGGTAGGGTGTGATCCAGTAGTCACTAGCATGTAGAGGAACTGCAGGGTAGGGTGTGATCCAGTAGTCACTAGCACGTAGAGGAACTGCAGGGCAGGGTGTGATCCAGTAGTCACTAGCACGTAGAGGAACTGCAGGGTAGGGTGTGATCCAGTAGTCACTAGCACATAGAGGAACTGCAGGGTAGGGTGTGATCCAGTAGTCACTAGCATGTAGAGGAACTGCAGGGTAGGTTATAATCCAGTAGTCACTAGCACGTAGAGGAACTGCAGGGTAGGGTGTGATCCAGTAGTCACTAGCACTGAGAGGAACTGCAGGGTAGGGTGTGATCCAGTAGTCACTAGCACGTAGAGGAACTGCAGGGTAGGGTATAATCCAGTAGTCACTAGCACATAGAGGAACTGCAGGGTAGGGTGTGATCCAGTAGTCACTAGCACTGAGAGGAACTGCAGGGTAGGGTGTGATCCAGTAGTCACTAGCACGTAGAGGAACTGCAGGGTAGGGTGTGATCCAGTAGTCACTAACACATAGAGGAACTGCAGGGTAGGGTGTGATCCAGTAGTCACTAGCACTGAGAGGAACTGCATGGTAGGGTGTGATCCAGTAGTCACTAGCATGTAGAGGAACTGCAGGGTAGGGTGTGATCCAGTAGTCACTAGCACGTAGAGGAACTGCAGGGTAGGGTGTGATCCAGTAGTCACTAGCACTGAGAGGAACTGCAGGGTAGGGTGTGATCCAGTAGTCACTAGTACGTAAAGGAACTGCAGGGTAGGGTGTGATCCAGTAGTCACTAGCACGAGAGGAACTGCAGGGTAGGGTGTGTTCCAGTAGTCACTAGCATGTAGAGGAACTGCAGGGTAGGGTGTGATCCAGTAGTCACTAGCACGAGGAACTGCAGGGCAGGGTGTGATCCAGTAGTCACTAGCACTGAGAGGAACTGCAGGGCAGGGTGTGATCCAGTAGTCACTAGCATGTAGAGGAACTGCAGGGCAGGGTGTGATCCAGTAGTCACTAGTACGTAAGGAACTGCAGGGTAGGGTGTGATCCAGTAGTCACTAGCACTGAGAGGAACTGCAGGGTAGGGTGTGATCCAGTAGTCACTAGCATGTAGAGGAACTGCAGGGCAGGGTGTGATCCAGTAGTCACTAGCACGTAGAGGAACTGCAGGGCAGGGTGTGATCCAGTAGTCACTAGCACTGAGAGGAACTGCAGGGTAGGGTGTGATCCAGTAGTCACTAGCATGTAGAGGAACTGCAGGGTAGGGTGTGATCCAGTAGTCACTAGCATGTAGAGGAACTGCAGGGCAGGGTGTGATCCAGTAGTCACTAGCACGTAGAGGAACTGCAGGGTAGGGTGTGATCCAGTAGTCACTAGCACATAGAGGAACTGCAGGGTAGGGTGTGATCCAGTAGTCACTAGCATGTAGAGGAACTGCAGGGTAGGTTATAATCCAGTAGTCACTAGCACATAGAGGAACTGCAGGGTAGGGTGTGATCCAGTAGTCACTAGCACTGAGAGGAACTGCAGGGTAGGGTGTGATCCAGTAGTCACTAGCACGTAGAGGAACTGCAGGGTAGGGTATAATCCAGTAGTCACTAGCACATAGAGGAACTGCAGGGTAGGGTGTGATCCAGTAGTCACTAGCACTGAGAGGAACTGCAGGGTAGGGTGTGATCCAGTAGTCACTAGCATGTAGAGGAACTGCAGGGTAGGGTGTGATCCAGTAGTCAATAGCACTGAGAGGAACTGCAGGGTAGGGTATAATCCAGTACTCACTAGCATGTAGAGGAACTGCAGGGTAGGGTGTGATCCAGTAGTCAATAGCACTGAGAGGAACTGCAGGGTAGGGTGTGATCCAGTAGTCACTAGCATGTAGAGGAACTGCAGGGTAGGGTGTGATCCAGTAGTCACTAGCACGTAGAGGAACTGCAGGGTAGGGTGTGATCCAGTAGTCACTAGCACGTAGAGGAACTGCAGGGTAGGGTGTGATCCAGTAGTCACTAACACATAGAGGAACTGCAGGGTAGGGTGTGATCCAGTAGTCACTAGCACATAGAGGAACTGCAGGGTAGGGTGTGATCCAGTAGTCACTAGTACGTAGAGGAACTGCAGGGTAGGGTGTGATCCAGTAGTCACTAGCACGTAGAGGAACTGCAGGGTAGGGTGTGATCCAGTAGTCACTAGCACGTAGAGGAACTGCAGGGTAGGGTGTAATCCAGTAGTCACTAGCACTGAGAGGAACTGCAGGGTAGGGTGTGATCCAGTAGTCACTAACACATAGAGGAACTGCAGGGTAGGGTGTGATCCAGTAGTCACTAGCACATAGAGGAACTGCAGAGTAGGGTGTGATCCAGTAGTCACTAGCACGTAGAGGAACTGCAGGGTAGGGTGTGATCCAGTAGTCACTAGCACGTAGAGGAACTGCAGGGTAGGGTGTGATCCAGTAGTCACTAGCATGTAGAGGAACTGCAGGGTAGGGTGTGATCCAGTAGTCACTAGCATGTAGAGGAACTGTAGGGTAGGGTGTGATCCAGTAGTCACTAGCACTGAGAGGAACTGCAGGGTAGGGTGTGATCCAGTAGTTTTTGGGCCAGTACTGTATATCCACAAATTCCTGGGAAATAGCCAGTACCTTAATTAAATAACTCCACTGCATCTTGACAAATGCTTTCATGGCTTCCAAGCTAACTAATATTAACTCGTGACAGTAAACTTCAACATGTGCTTAATGTGGTGAACGCTAATGGCATCTGAGACATAGTATAATTCTGGGGGCAAATAAACATATTTCAGTGGCTGTAATGAACATTTGTTAAATGTTGGTGATAAAAGATGCCAGCAATGTGGTGAGAGAGGGCATACTCTCAGAAACTGTGTGCTGACATGCAGAAAACTCTTGAAACCATGACATTTGGTCTGACTCTTAAACTACTTGGAGTAATAAATGAAATAGTACTGTTTCACTTGAGTTAATCAGGCACTAAAATGAAAATGTCTGTTGTCAATATACCAAGCGTATTGCCATTTGTGAAAGTGATAGTATTTTACGACAAGTAAATAAATTCATCTGTAATGCTGAATAACAGTAAAGGGGGAGAGAGCAAGTGGAAATGCAAATAAATAAATGAATTATGTCTAGTGATAAAAGAAGAAAGATGAAAGTCACAAATGTCACAGAAAATAAACAAAAGTTAAAGGATAATACAATGATAGCTTCATTAAATGTGAAAATAGTAAAAAGATGAATTAATTAATATTAATTTATTTATTAACGGGGTAGAATGCTAATCCACATATACCATTTTGGGTCTCAGCCTAGGTATACAATGATACACAATATATGTGAGTACAGGTAAATATAGCATGAATTATAACATGAATTTTGTTGTCCAAAACATACATAAGTAACAACAATGTTAACTACGGTAGATGTGTACAGCCATGGACTCAGCAAGAGAGAGAGAGACAGATAACTAATAAGGACAGGAATGTTGTAAAGTTCTGAGTGTCTTGTGACTAGGGGATATTCCCTTTGCCATAGCATTTTCATTTAGATTGTTTAAATAGATATATTTTTTGTTCTTTCCTGAACTTGAGGATGGAGACTTTGTCAGATATTTCTTTGGAGATGTATTCCACATTGGGGAGCAAGGCAGACGAGCATTTAGTTTGTTTTAGTTTGGTGTAAGGGGTAGTCAGGTTAGGTTTGGGGATGAAAGTGATCTGAGATTGTACGGAGGGTGTCCGAATGGGGAGATGAAAAAATTATCAAGCAAAGCAGAGTAGTATTGCTGTAATTAAATTAATTATCAAGTCTTGGTGAGTATGTTCACAAGGTAGAACTAGTTTTGTTTTCCAGAAGCTCACCAAAATGACACAGATGTATAGACTGTATTTTATATGCATGTATCATGGACAGAAGTCGGTTAAAAATAAAAATGATAGCTGGGGGCATAGGTCACAGGATAAAAAGTGCCCGATCCTGGTACGCACACTGGTGCCAGGACTGGAAAAAATGACAGTGTAGAATTCTCAAGGCATGGGAACATTCCTACAATGGGGTCAGGCCCATGGGATGGATGGTCCCCTGTTATAGAAGGAAGTAGTAGTCCACAAAAACTGACAGGGCAAAAAAGAGCCATAAAGATGACAGAGTGGACTATTGAGGATAAGAAAAAAATTGTGTATTGTTACTATTAAGCAAGAAGCCCAGAATTTCTGGACAGAAGATATACAAAAAGAGAAATTAGAGGAAAGAAAAATACTTGCACAAGAAAAACTATCAAAGCTTCAAATGCAAATCTGTGTTCATTAATACAACACATTTATGAAATATATAGACAAAGAAACCTTGGGCCATTTGGAAAAAGAAGCGACTGAGGAAGTGTAAAAATATAAAGAACAAAATCTAGAGATTTTTGAAAGGTATAAAAAAATATGGACATGAAAAAGAAAGAGGGATCTGATAAGGTACAATATTTACACAATGGAGAAAGCCAAATTAATCAATACAAAAAGCAGCTCCAAAGATATTCAAAGAGAAATACAGGAAAAGGCATCCAGATATCAAAAATGTCACAATACAAAAATAACATCACAAAGAGGGATTGTAGAAAAGAAGATTAGTAAAGTAGAAGTTAAAAAAATAGAAGCCGAAGTTATGGAATATCTGCAAAGTGAAGGATTTAGTGTAGAAACTCTAACACAGGTTATATCACAGCATGATGGAACAATCAGTCCCCAGTTATGGAACACGTGTGAAGTGAAGGATTTAGTGTAGAAAGTTTAACACAGGCCAAGTCACAGCATGATGGAACAATGAGTCCCCAGTTATGGAACACGTGTGAAGTGAAGGATTTAGTGTAGAAAGTTTAACACAGGCCAAGTCACAGCATGATGGAACAATGAGTCCCCAGTTATGGAACACGTGTGAAGTGAAGGATTTAGTGTAGAAAGTTTAACACAGGCCAAGTCACAGCACGATGGAACAATGAGTCCCCAGTTATGGAACACAAGTGGAGTGAAGGATTTAGTGTAGAAAGTTTAACACAGGCCAAGTCACAGCATGATGGAACAATGAGTCCCCAGTTATGGAACACGTGTGAAGTGAAGGATTTAGTGTAGAAAGTTTAACACAGGCCAAGTCACAGCATGATGCAACAATGAGTCCCCAGTTATGGAACACGTGTGAAGTGAAGGATTTAGTGTAGAAAGTTTAACACAGGCCAAGTCACAGCACGATGAAACAATGAGTCCCCAGTTATGGAACACAAGTGGAGTGAAGGATTTAGTGTAGAAAGTTTAACACAGGCCAAGTCACAGCATGATGGAACAACGAGTCCCCAGTTATGGAACACGTGTGGAGTGAAGGATTTAGTGTAGAAAGTTTAACACAGGCCAAGTCACAGCATGATGGAACATTGAGTCCCCAGTTATGGAACACGTGTGAAGTGAAGGATTTAGTGTAGAAAGTTTAACACAGGCCAAGTCACAGCATGATGGAACAATGAGTCCCCAGTTATGGAACACGTGCGAAGTGAAGGATATAGCGTAGAAAGTTTAACACAGGCCAAGTTACAGCACGATGGAACAATGAGTCCCCAGTTATGGAACATGCGTGAAGTGAAGGATTTAGTGTAGAAAGTTTAACACAGGCCAAGTTACAGCATGATGGACCAGTGAGTCCCCAAAGTAAGGAGAAACAGTAGGAGCAGGAAACATCTGAAGAGGGAATATGGACATGTTGCAATATTTGTGCAAAGGAGAAAGCAAAACTAATCAGTACATAAACAGCATCACCAAAGATATTTGAAGAGAAATACAAGCAAAGGCATCCGGATTTGGAAAATTTTACAAAACAAAAAATAAGGAAACAAACGGGAGAAGTACAAAAGAGGATTAGTAACAGAAAAGTTAAAGAAATAAAAAATGAGGTTATGGATAACCTGTGAAGTGAAGGATTTAGTGTAGAAAATCTAACTCTGATAACACCACAGCAGGATAGAGCAATGGAACCCCAAATTAAGGAGAAACCGGTGGAGTCGGAAACATCTGATCAGTTGCCATGTAAAGATACTTTGGAGTCTTTCATAGTAAACCAGTACAAAAGTTCAGTTGGAGTTGCACAGCAAGGGAAGGAACAGGAAACTGTGCAACTTTGACACAGTCAGTGTTGTGGAGTGATAGGCCATTGAGCTCCCATAACAAACAGCAACTGATGACACAGAATGAAATCAAAGAGAATGTGGCACAGGAAGATGCTCTGGAACATTCTATAGAATGCCCACAGGAAATGGTAAACAAAGAATGTTAGAAGAAAATGATCTAAGAGAAGAATCGCTTGATTTTATAGAGATGGACAGACATATTAAGATCAATGAAAGAAATAGAATATAGAAAGTCAATAAAACCCCAAAAAGTTAAAAGTTTGATAAAGCAAATGAACACAGTAATTAGGACTGTTCATAGAAATTTATGCAATATAACAGAAGTAAATAGGATATATTACTGTGCAGCTAAATTAATAACAGAAAAGGTTTTATCACAAAAACACAGGGCAGTAAGGAAAAGGAAGGGTAGAGATCAAGTGCCATCATGGAAGTATCAAAGAGAGAAAACTTTAAAGCAATTAAGACAAGATGTGTCACTGTTAGAAGAGTACTGAAGAGGGAACAGATCAACAAAAATACTCAGAAAGGTAGACATGATAAAAGCAATGTGTAGCATCAGAACAGATTAGGATCTATCATGTAGTATTGCAAATAATAAACTAAACATATCAGTTCAGGCAAAAAAAAATTAGAAGATATGCAGATGGATATAAAGGAAAAGTAGAAAATAAGCAATTTATTGATGATCCAAAAAAGTTTTATAGAGAAATGGGCAACAAGGCAAAAGGAATTGAAATTCCACCAAAAAGGTAGAAATAGATACATTTTAGAGAAATATCTGTGAAGATCCTATGGAACATAACCAATGTGCTGAATGAACAGAAGTAAAAGAAAGCATAAGAAGTTTAAATTTATAGGATATGAAATGGGATGAAGTAATGGCCAGAAAAATTGAAACAAAAATTAAGAAAAGCTCTTGAGCAGAAAAGCCTAGGCTCAGATGTAGTACCTAACTTCTGACTAAAAGTATTAACATCTTTACATGAAGATTAAGCCATGAATAAGAACTATTTATAGGAGCACCCCTAACAGATGCTAACCTGGTTAGTAACAGGAAAAACAATACTCCTCCTTATGGGCAAACCTGCAAGCTATCCTAAAAACTATAGACTAATAACTTGCCTTACGACAACGTGTAAACTATACACTGGAACTGATACCAACAGAGTTTATAGTCATTTAATAGAAAACTCAATTATGGCAATAGAACAAAAGGGCAATAAAAGAAAGACATATGGAACAAAGGATCATTTGTTGTTAAATAAAGTCATAGTGGAGAACTCTAAAAAGGGGGAAAAATCTAAGTATGGCATGGATAGACTAGAAAAAAGCACTTGACAGCATTCCACATTCATGGAAAGAGGAGTGCTTAAAAATGTATAAGATACATCCTACACTGATCAATTACATTCCAGCAGCCATGAAACAGTAGCAAACCACTTTGCAGTTAAACCATGATAAAGGGGAAATTATTATTCCAGGAATAAAAATTCAGTGGGGATATTCCAGGGTGACTCCATCACTGCTGCTCTTTTGTCTTGCCCTTAACCCATTAAGCTGTCTGCTTAACAGCTTAGATCATGGTTACAGTTTGGCTCCCAGAAAACAACAAAGTGTAAAGACTTCTCATCTTCTTTCTGTGGATGATTTAAAACTGTATAGCTTATCAGATGAAGAACACAGAGCACAACTGTAAGTGGTCAAAACTTTTTCAGATGATACAAGAATGTCATTTGGTCTTGATAAATTTGCAAAAGCAACCTTTAAAGCAAGAAAACTGTAGCACCAAGAAAACATCAGCCTGGGACAGGAATGTGATACAAAAGAAATTGAAAAAGAGGGAGTGTATAAGTATTTGGGAATTGATAAAGGATCGACCATAAACCACAAACAAATGAGAATAACATTTAGTAAAGAATACATTAGAATACTAAAATTAATATTGAAAACAGCTCTGACATCTAGGAACAAAGTCTAAGCTCTAAACCAATTTGGTCTTCCTGACCTAACTCACAGTTATGGAGTGACTGACTGGCCCCAAAAGGTATTGGGTCAGTTGGACAGGAAAACAAGGAAAATGCTTCATACTCATCAAATGATTTATAAAAATCATTGTGTACCAAGATTATATATTCCCCACTGCAGAAGAGGCATGGGCCTCTTTGAGATAGATTACATGCATAGATCTGCAATCACAGGACTGCATACATATCTACTGACCTCACAAAATACAAACATAGTGAAAGTTTTAAAACATGAGGAGAACAAGTCTAAGATGACTTCCCTGCTTAGTTTAGCAGAAGCATATCAGTGTCAAGCAGGAAAGGAAATCAAACCAGAAGTAGATAAAAATCAGACAACAGCTGAATGTGCCAAAAAACAAAAGAAAGAATATAAGGTGAAGGATCAAATGGGAAGGCAAGAAATGTGGAAAAGGTATAAATATAGTTGCACATATAGAAAACTCTAGGAATAGGGTTACCATATTTGTTTGCATGTAAAGGAGGATGAAAAAATATGTGCTGTTAGGGTTGAAGAGCAAAAAAAAAAAAAAAAAAAAAAAAAAACATTTTTGTAGGACTAAACCTTTTTTTTTTGCTCCCTTCTTAGGTCGAAAAAAAGGTCCATGTTTGGGGATTTTTGACTGGCCCGTATGCTGGTATATGAGCCAATCAAAACCTCATGCAGCAGACCCTCTTCTGTTCAATGCGGAACATCAAGCAGTTCCACATTGAACAGAGTTCCGCTTTTTTATTGGCTCGTATACCGATATATGAGCCAATCAAAAACAGGCACAGTGGACCCTCTTCTGTTCAATGCAGAACATCAAGCAGTTCCGCATTGAATAGAGCTCCGTTTTTTGATTGGCTCGTATACTGGTATATGAGCCAATCAAAAAAAAAAAAAACAAAGCGGGGGAAAGACTCCGAAATAGGGATGTCTGTTTTTTGAAAATTCTGCGATTTGTCCGGGTTTTAACACCCGGACAAATCGCAGAATTTTCAAAAACTGCCCATACAGGAGCCCAAAAAACAGGACATGTCCAGGGAAACCCAGACGTATGGTAACCTTATCTTGGAACAACCTCATGTCTATCAGGACTGAACACAGGAATAGTTATGGAGAGGTGAATTTAAACCAAAAGATGAAAGGTTAATATTGGCAGTCCAAGGCAGTGGACTACATACACATTACTTTACAAAGGCCATTGAACATGTGGGAGGAACAGACAAGTGTAGGTTCTGTAAAATAGAATTGGAAGCAGTCCCACATCTTGTTGGGCAAACATTATGGTACTGAAGTGGCTGAAAAAACACTGGAAACATAAGCCACAAAGCATCATAGAAAATGATGAAATTTACAACACATGGGATCACCCATTACCAACAGTTCAAAAGACAGATCCTAGAAAACCGGATACAGCGGTCCATGAAAATAAGACAAAGGTAGCATCGATCACTGAAATCACTACACCAGCGACAACAGTGACATACATAGAAAGAGACACAAAGTCATAAAATACCAGGATTTGCAGGCAGAAATGAGGGCACCTACTTCTCGTACCTTAATCTACTTTCTGCCCTTAGCTCAGTCTTCTCACTAGCTCTCTCTAATCTTCCTTGACTGCTCTTTCTACTGTCTTCTAAAATCTATTAAGAAAATCGCCTCAGAGAAACATTCTATTGTAAATGTCTTGCTTTCATGGAACTACATCATGATAAAATTGGGTTTTTGTAACCACTTACCCCAAAAACTATACTCATCTTAATGACATATTTCTTTTTATACATCTTGAAATAGTTATGCTATACTCCTGATTATTGACACTGTACAACATTGTATTGCTACTTAATGCCTTGTAATAATCCTGTAACATTGCTGTTTAATGCTACTTTATAATGAAAATTGTATAACATGTTGTAGCTTTTCACCCTGGGCCTCAGAGAATCCCGGTCAACAGATGTAAAATAAAATAAATAAATAAATACTCAGGCAGTTCCAAAAGTAGTAGGAGTAATAGGTTTTATAAAAAAAAAGTATTTCCAGTCATATTTATATAGGCTACCGATACATGTAACTCCATACGAACTGCAGGAGGAGTCATTACTGGGCACATTGAGGGTGCTGCAAACAGCACTTCTGGCTGACACCAAAGACTGAAACAATACTACTTTCATGAACTTTAATCGTACTTTGACTTAGGAATGGGGTTCATTCCCATTATGGTATTAGAAACCCAAAATTTGGGTTTTATTTTATTTTATTTAATATTTGTTGATCAGGTAGGTTGGCTGATCTAAAGACCCTTTTCAGCTACAAACTGTGCCAGAGAAGCCAAGACAAATATTTCAGGTCAGATACATGTACATAATGAGATATGAACACATACACTGTCAAAACTCTGGAACATGCACAAAAGAAATGAAGGATCTACATTTAGATAGAGGATGGAAAGTACTTTGTACAGCATGTGTCTCATCTAACAGTCGATTATTTACAGTGTGTCTTTAATAAGCCAAGAGGAGTATATAAGCAGTGTATGTGTAAAGGAAATCAGGTAATTGTCAAACACTTGCACTGGTTTTCATTTTCAAGGTAAATTTGCAGGGATTCCTGGAAAATGGTGCTATAATCCCACTGGTTTGATAGACTCTGGCATACATTTCTAGGAGGCAGGAGCAATTATAATGAATGATCTTTCATAATCAGAGAGAGGAAAGGAAGGTTGTTATATCAGAGGTGTACAATGGACAGGAGGTGTTGCAAAATGTCAATTTATTGAGTAATGGGGGGGGGGGGCATAGTGATGACACTACCTGAGATGCAAGAGCTTGTAGATACGTATATTCAAGAGGAGAGAAGACTTATAACTAACAAGGAGTCAGTTTGCTTTGGTTACAGTGAATCAATGCTGTTCCCTTTGCTTACAAAAGATGTATAAATCTTAGAAATTCATTTTCAGTAGACTGAAGGAGGGTAATATTATTACCTGGGTGTGATTCTATAATGAGAGTGTATTCTAATTTGGGAATCACAACATAGCAATAGATTGTCTGACTTCTGATGTGAGGAGGTTGGAGATTTTATAGCAGATTTTTATTTGAGTCAAGACCTTGTTTATTTGGATTTCAGTGTCTTTGTTGAAGGAAGACTGAGGGGTGAATGGAAATGAAGATGATTTGTGGCAGGGATTGGTTCTTTTCTGAGGTAAAGTCAATTAGGAAGAGTGCATAATCTAGCTACGGGAGAAAGGCAGGACACCTTAGTTATAGCAGACCTATTTAGTTTTTGGTTACATGGATGTGGTGATAAAAGTTTAGACAGGGTTCCAACTGGATGCCTAGATATCTATAGGCACAAATGTTTTTTAGCAAAAAGCATCATTTACATTATGAAGGAAGTATAAGATAAGATGAACTTTTGGAACAGATTCATGTTCAAGGATTGCAGTTTTGTTAACTAATCCAGAAAGAGGAGTATTAGATTATAGAGATGGAATAGTGGGATGCTTGTTGGTAGTAGATTTTAGGATAGATGTACTTTGTCAAAAATGTTTTAAAGCAAATGGCTGTTACTAAGGAAATGATTCTTTTGAGCTGAGTCACAGGATCCAAATCGCCTATACATAGTAAGGCCTTAGTAAGTTTAATGTTATTTTCTGCCAAAAAGGCAAAAATAGAAATTAAAATCTAAACCCAATTAATCAAAATACTGAATATTTTAAAGGAGATACAAGAAATAGAAATGTAATCTTTAGAAAAGGGAAGGAGCAAATTTATAAAAAAAGACATGGAATTTGTGGGAAAGCAGGAATTGGTAACTGAAAAAATGCCAGCACAAAACTCAGTATATATCAGCAACAAAACTACAGCAACACTAAGGTAAAACTTAAGTGTTTTAATACATATCGAACAATTCAATAATCCAGACCAGTTTCTGCCTAACATGGCTTTCCTCAGTGGAACAAGAAAAGTACACACAGGAAATGATGCACAAATGCAGGTTTAAATAAGGTCCATAGACCAATGCGGTGCTTCCAAAGGATTTTACGCATGCCCATAATACTGCCTAAAAGAAAAACCGGAAGGAAAAATACAAATTAGAAAATAAAAAATAACAAGTAAAAAACAGATGATCCAAATAGCAAATATGGTATTAAAACATAAGTATGATAATACATTCAATATTGGATATATTAATTGGTTATAAATGATCATTTAAACCAGGAGAAAATAGTGCCCCTAGCTTGATAATCCAGTATTTATCTTTTTGGTTGAGAATGGAATGCCATCCCTGTTTGTTGGATCTGTCACCCAAAATTCTATCTACAATACAAAATTGAAATCTAGCAGTATGATGTTGTGTGTAGTGCCTGATCAGAGCATTGTTTTTTTTATTTTCTCCTGGTTTAAATGAAGTTTGTACTTTTCTTGTTCCACTGAGGAAAGCCATGTTAGGCTGAAACCGGTCTGGATTATTGAATTGTTCGATATGTATTACAACACTTAAGTTTTACCTTAGTGTTGCTGTAGTTTTGTTGCTGATATATACTGAGTTTTGTGTTGGAATTTTTTCAGTTACTGATAGTTTGTTTTGCCTTGCACTTGAATCCTACTTGCAGGGCTTTTCCCTTTTTCCAAAGCAGGAATTGGACAGTTTATATAATGTTGGACTGACTGACAGTTATAAAGAAAACATACATGAAATGTATAATGCATGAATATGACAAAGATTAACCTTATTCTTTTTTTTTCTATTAATGTATGTGTGCATGTCAATGTCTTCAGTGATAATTTAGTAGTGTTAAAAAATTCAGGCAAATTATTCTGTTTGTGTAATCACATGTAAAAGACAGGTGAGCATTATCAGAGACAATTAAGCAGTATGTGTTGGTGATCGTGGACATTTAAATATAATCTCAAGAAAATCCTGCCATCGCCCAGAATGATACCACAGTACAAGGACAAAATGATTGATTTCAACAATTGGCTAAGCTTCTGGTGTCATTCTAAGGGGATCCAGTATCTGTCTGCCTGGGACGACATGGTTGACAGACCATGATGCTTTGCCACAGATGGCCTGCACCTGTCGGCCCTGGGATTCTGGATACTGGATAAGACTCTTGCCACCCCTATAGTGCCTTTTTTAGGCAAGGTTCAAATGCTAAATTCACCACCATAACAGGAACAGGCAAGCAAACTCTGAGGGTAATGCTACTCAATGCTAGAAGTCTAAACCTCAAAATGTACTCACTCAAGGCACTCCTTAAAATGGAGAACATCGACATCTGTGCAGTGACAGACACCTGGTTCAAGGCTCCAGAGAGCACCCCTGCATTACCAGGCCATAATTCATACCACACCTTTCGGCCGCCTAACCTGGACTGAAACACTAAAGGTGGAGGCATGTCCATATCCATTAAGGATATCCACACCTCCAGGCTAGTTGCTTAACATAACGCATCCAAACTTATCCAAATGCAACTAACACTGGGCAAGACTGCAATCCAAGTTGTAGCTTGTTACAGATTCCCCACCATGCCCCAGGATTCCCACTCTTCATTTCTTAGGATACTGGAAAATATTAAGGTACAACCCAATACCTTAATTATGGGCGATTTCAACTATCCCACTATCAACTGGGAAAACTACTCATGTACAAATCATTCGCTCAATGTTTTCTGGAATTCATAAATTCCAATGCCTTGGATCAGCTTGTCCACACCCCCACCAGGGGCAGCAATATCCTGGACCTGGTCATTACCAATATGGGTAACCAGTGTTCCACACCAGAGGTCAACTCCTTGCTGGTCAGATCTGACCACAAGCTAATCACCCTAGACATCCATATCCCACCCCCACCCCCCATTAAGGAAACCACCATCAAAAACTACTCCAAAGCCAACTTCATGCTTCTTAAGACAGAAGTAGCAAACTTCACGACACCCATGCAGTTGAAAAATAGAGGTATGACTGCTGAATCTTACACAAATGCACTGTATAAGCACATACACGAGTGCATGGATCATGCCATCACCAACAGAACCAAGATGCTATCCTCCAAAAAAAGGAAGCCAGTTTGGGGGTCCCCTGCCATAAACAAACTCTACAACAGAATGAAGAAGCTGTTGCAAAAAAGAGTAAAATCCCAAGAATGGAGGAACTCCCTGGTCAGCCTCAGCAAGAAGCTGAGATCCTCATAAAATCCTTCAAAGCCAGTTATGAAAATAAACTCGCCACTGATTCCAAAAACAACCACAAAGCATTCTACAGCTATGTCAAGAATCTCAATGGCAACACTCAGATCTGCTCTGAGCTACAGCAGAATGGCACTAAATATACAGAACCAACTGATATTGCCAACATCCTGGCAAATAGGTTCAGTACTAACTTTACCCCCCCTCTCATCCTACAGAGGGCCCATCTTAATACTGGAAGAATGCAAAGCCCCTGTAATCACGGATGAACAAGTAAAGACCGCACTTTACAAAGCTAAAAACACAGCATCCATGGGACCTGACAACATTCCGGGGCTGCGTACTGCATGAACTACAGAACGAACTTGCACCACACCTAAGTACCATGTTCAGTCATAGCCTTACCTCAGCCTATGTGCCTACTGAATGGCACACAGCGACAGTTATCACACTCCGCAAAGGGGGTGCCACCATGGACATCGGGAACTACCACCCCATTAGCCTGATGAGCCTGGTCTGCAAGGCCATGGAACATATCACCTTGGAGCTTATAAACAAAGACATAGGTAATCTCCAAACCCTGGAACCCACTCAGTTTGGGTTTGTAAAAGGTAGGTCATGCCTACTAAACCTGATTGGCTTCTTTGAAGCAGTCACTACAGCCCTAGATGAGGGTAAGGTAGTGTTCTTTGAAGCAGTCACTACAGCCCTAGATGAGGGTAAGGTAGTGCACACAGCCTATTTTGACCTCACTAAGGCTTTCGATACCGTCCCCCACTCTGGAATTATAGATAAACTCACTAAACTGGGCATAAATCCCTATGTCACAAGATGGGTGGCCAACTGGCTCACTGACAGAACCCACACAGTAAAAGTAGCCAACTCCAAGTCCGACTTCAGGCCAGTGATGAGTGGAGTACCACAGGGTTTAGTCCTGGGTCCTCTCCTGCTCTGTATCTACTTCTCTGAAGTGCAGGCCAACATAAAAGGTCTTTGGCTAACAAAGTTCGTGGATGACTGCAAACTGGGAGCCATAAAAGAATCACCTAATGATGTAGACGTTCTACAATAGGGCCTCACAGAGACAGATGCTTGGCGTTAAAGTCATGGCCTCAAGCTCAGTGCCAAGAAGTGCATTGTCATCCCCTTTGGGAAAAACTCGGTACCCATGAACTAACACATAGGCAGTAGCTCACTAAACACTGAAAGTGTGATAAGAGACCTCGGGACACAGGTGGACAGTAGTCTCTCCTTTGATAACCACATCATCACAGTAGTCAGGAAATCCTTCTACATGGCACACCTCATCACAAAAGGGTTCTCTAGAAAAAAGGAGGCCGTTGTTCCTCTCTACTCATCCCTCATCTGACCCATTATAGAGTACAATGCCCCATTTGGCATGTATCTCACAAGACACCTACAACAATTGGAAAGGCCACAGAAATACCTCACTAAGAGGATTACTGGCCTCAAACAAATGCCATACGCAGACCGTCTCAAAAAACTCCAGCTCTACTCCGTCACATATCGCTACTCAGAGGCGATCTCTGCCTAACATACAAAGCTATGTCAAACCCAGAGCTGTTAGACATGCTACACTTAAAGAAATCTCAATCTCTCCAAACCACATGCTCCAGGGACCTAAACCTTGTCACCACAATAAACAGAACATGCTGGAGGGATAGATTCCTGTCCCAGAGACTTCCCATACTCTGGAACAAACTATGCATTCATGTCAAGCAAAGCTCCTTATTGGCCCTCTTTAAGAAAAATCTTGACGACTGGATGGGAAATAAAAAATTCACCCTAGGGATCACGTCTGTGGCACTGCTTGACAGGGGCACAGGAAAATCATTTTTTTGGGTGGCGAAAGTCAGGGAACCTTTTTGGCTAGGCTTATATAGGTCCCAGAGCTGATAGCCTAGTAGCTACCTATGAACCTACAAACCTATGAAAATTAACTGGGTGTATAACAAGCTTTGAGGCAGTGCAAAGAACCTATAGAATATTGTCGATTACTAGTACGAAGAAACAGACAGCTTACATACTTAAGGGCTTAATGTAAAATGAAAATGTATTATTTCATGTATACCAACATACTGCAAGAGGTCCCTGGATGACCTAGTGACATCTCTTTCCAAACATTTAATGATATGGGTATCATATGGACATAGTGCAGAGACAACCTGAGAAGGAGAATGAATACAGTGGTTAACACGAATAAGTGCGTAGTTACAAGCGATAAAGGATGAAAGTAAAGAAATACAGGAGGAAAAAGATACGCATTTGTTTATGAAAGCTGGGCATCCTGGCAGATATATACACACATATATATATATATATATATATATATATATATATATATATGAAAAAAGTATATTTGCAGGTGGAGAGTAATTGGTATAAGAATGAGAAAGGAAAATATGAAAAGATGATTATTATCTTTAATGGAATCCTTAGGCACGACATTTCAGATGTGTTCAGGAAGGAAAGAGAACTATTTGAATTTAATGAGGCTAAAATAAAAGCATTATTATACAGAAAAAAGGAGGACACAAGTCCCTGCTTGGAGAATGTTAAAAAAAATAAATAAATACGAATAGACTAATGTTTATGCTGTTAAATAAATATGAAGAAAAGGACTGGTCAAAGGAAAAAACAGGCAAGTTGTAGTTGTACAAATGCTTTTTATACAAAAGATGGAGGTAATGTAAAAACTCAAGTGAAACATTAAATGATTTAGTACAGAAATGCTGGTCCTGGAAAACTGGATTTCAGTGAAAGAAATGAATGTTGTGTTAAACGATGTTAAATACGTTAGTGTACCGATATTACACAGGGCTAGTTATACATTTTTAAGGGACCAATATTACACAGGGCTAGTTATACATTTTTAAGGGACCGATATTACACAGGGCTAGTTATACATTTTTAAGGGACCGATATTACACAGGGCTAGTTATACATTTTTAAGGGACCGATATTACACAGGGCTAGTTATACATTTTTAAGGAAATCAGTACATAAGTATAAAAATGATTTTGTTGCAATACTGAAGAAGAAGCTAAAAAATAAAACAGGCTGCGAACAAATATGCAAATGAGTTATTACCTTTGTTTGGAAGACTACAGCCAGAAGAATGAGACTGGAGACTGAAGACTAATGAAATGCAGATTATAAATAAATTCTGAACACTTTACAAAAAGACTCTAATCTATAATGACTATACTAATGTTAGAAGGTGTTCTGGTGTAAAAGGAAAATATCTAAAAAAATGGTGGTTATCATAAAAGAAGTAACAGCGACTATATTATAAACTGTAACAGCACTTCTCATAAACAGATGAGGACTATTTTGTATAGATTAGGAATAAGTTAAAAAATGTTGAAATGTTTCAACTCTGAAATATAGTCGAAGTAATGTGAGAGTTCTGGCAAATGCTTGGTTACGTGAGGAGATAAAAGTTATGAAAGCAGTTAAGCAAGGATGTCCAATGAGCACTTGTTTATTCTCACTGGCAGTAAATGTTGTTCTAAGTAGCTACACAGAAAAATTATATTCTGTTTAGTGGGGATACAATGAAGGAAGAACTACCTTATTTCATCTCATATGCAGATGGCATTATGGTATAAAGAAAAATAGAAACTTCAGATTTTATTTATTTATTTAACATTTGTTTACCTGGAAAGTTTGACTGGGACAGAATCCATTTTCAGAGGAGACCCTGGGAGAAAAGCTCCAGACACATGTATTTGGAATGTGGTTGGAAACCAGAGCACACGCACGTGAATACAGGAAGGACATGCAGACTCCACACAGAAGGCGCCCCTGCCGAGAATTGAACCAGAGAACCTCTTGCTTTGAGGCAACAATGCTAACTGCAGCACCAGTGCACCACATTAAAAAAATGGAAAAAACACTAGAATGTGTTGGTTTAATATACTAAATAAACGGCAATGTAAAGGCTTAGAAGATAAAGTGAAAAAAGATGGAATCTGTTTTATGACATACAATGTTGCACACCACCTCTCTGAATCAGCCAAGTTAATTGTTTTCATAGGGAAGAAAAAGTGAACACTGTCAAACAGATGGCACTCACCCAGCTGTCACACTGAAATTGTCACTGTTAGTGCAGTGACTCCAGGTAGGTACCACATAGCTCTGTGTGCATGTATCTGTGTGTCTTTGTGTGTGGAGACGTGTGTATGGGATGCATGGATGTGTGTGTGTGTGTTTGAGTGGGTGCACAGTGGGAGCTAATCATATAGGAGGTGTGTGTGTGTGTGTGTGTGTGTGTGTGTGTGTGTGTGTGTGTGTGTGTGTGTGTGTCTCCTACTCTGTCTGCTGGATTGCAAATTGGCTGTGCAACAGATCCCAAGTTGTTAAAGTTACGGGTACACTCTCTGAATGTAAAATTCAAATGAATGGGGTGACACAAGGATATGTACTAGGCCTTCTGCTGTTTGGCATTTATTTTGAAAACATCCAAGCCAATATCCTAGAAATGTGGTTGACCAGGTTTGCTGATGACTGCAAGCTAGGTGCTGTTATCCGCACATCCAGTGATATAATAAACAGTTCCAGCAATGGCTGGAATATGCACATCGCTGATGTAATGAAAATGTTCGAAAGTCAAGAACAAAAAAGTGCAGTGTAGCAGCATTTGGCAAAATAACGCTTCTATCATGTCATATGTTATAAATATGTTATAAATGCTAGATCTCTTGAGGCATATGGGCATAAGAGACCTGGTCACTTATCTGGACAGTTCTCTCTCTCTCATTCGATCATCAAGTTTCCACCACAGTCAGGAAATCATTCTATCTTGCCCCATTAATTTGTAAGGGAGCATCTTCAGGAACCAAAAAAAATATCCTATCCATGTACTCCTATTAGACCTATCAATGAATTCAGTACTCCCTTTGGTATGTATAAATCCAGAGAGATCACACAACTGAAAAGGCTGCAAAGATTTCTAGACAAGAAAATTAAAGGTCTTAGATCCTTCGACCCTCCCAAAAGATTAGCATGACTCTCCTTATATTCAGTAACCTAAGGTAAGCTTTTGGAGCCATGAAAGACCCAGTCCTATTTAACCTCCTATTTCTGTGCACAACTGGTACCCATACAAACACACCACAGTGAAGACCTAAACCTACACCAAAACACAATCAAGACTCACTGGGGGAAGGGGCTCCTAACACAGCATATCCTCAGCCAATGGGAAAAGTTGCAATACAGGTCAAAGTACTACTTTGCCTACCTTTAAAGCTAGTCTAGATAACAACAGACCTATGATGTAAGAAGCAGTATTAACTGCTTGATAAGGTTGGGAAAAGCTCTTAGGCCTGTCTACTTTCAGTTGCATTTGGCTAGATATTTTATGCCCCCACCCCCCATGATCACTTCTCTAATATTATTCCAGGGTGTGTGTGTGTGTGTGTGTGTGTGTGTGTGTGTGTGTGTGTGTGTGTGTGTGTGTGTGTGTGTGTGTGTGTGTGTGTACCTGCATGTTGGAGCGTGCATAACATAATAGAACACTAGCTTGATCAGGTCTGATCAGTATTGCTCACAGACATGGTAATCAGCCACTATTGGGGTGTTCACAGACATGGTAATCAGCCACTATTGGGGTGTTCAGAGACATGGTAATTATCCACTATCAGAGTGTTCAGAGACATGGTAATTATCCACTGTTGGGATGTTCAGAGACATGGTAATTATCCGCTATTGAGGTGTTCAGAGACATGGTAACTGTCCATTATTGGCATATTCAGAAACATGGTAACTATCCACTATTGGGATGTTCAGAAACATGGTAATTATCCACTATTGGGGTGTTTCTCTCTGCACCTTTATCTTGTCTCTGAATAGGAGGTTCTCAATATCAAGCTAATTGAGAAACCTTCTTTAGCCAATTAGCTCTGGTGGTAAGAATCCCTCAGAATCTCAGGGAAAGGTTTGAAAATAGGATACTTTGATGGTTATTAAAAGCAAAGGTTCATAGGAGGTTACTAGGCTAGTGGTCCTAGAGTCTTTACAAGCCTAGCCATGTTAATCCCAAGTATCCTCATTTTATTATTTTTGGGTAGTTCACAGAATTAATTTATAAACAGAGCAGGTCTGTGATCAACACTGGCTACCCCTGTCCATGAGGGACATGGGTACCACCACAGGAGTGAATTCTCAGTCTCCCATCCAATTATCTAGGCTGCATTTGAAGAGCATCAGTGAGAAGGGCAGGCTCTGGGAGACGTATCTGTCTCTCCAGCATGTTCTGTTATGTCACATGCTAGGTTGAGACCCCTGGAGCATGTGACTCTTGTCCCATGTGACTTGCAGACGTGCAGCACTTCCATTAGGGCAGGTCAGACACTGCACTGTAGGCCAGGCACAGGTCACCTCTCAGCAGCCTGTAGGGTGCAGAATACAGTGACAGGGCTTTCAGTCTCTCTATGTAGGTCATGTTTTGGAGGCCCTGAATTTTCTTGGTGAGAAACCTCTGAGTCTCTTCAGCTGCTGCAGGTGTATGGTGAGGTAAAAGGGTGCTTTGTACTCTATTAGTGGTGTGATTAGGGTCAAGTACCATGGAGTTATAGCATCCCTTGATATAGATGCTATACCCTTACTTGCGAGTTGCACTACGTACAAGGCTTTCTTTACCACTGTGGAAACTTGGTGGTCAAAGTTCAGATTGCTATCAACGTATGTTCCCAAATCTCGCACCAGTGGGTTGGAACTCAATTGGGTGCTATCAATATTATAATTTGTAGGGAATTCTGTTTTGCCAAAGGGAATAATACTTATTTTATTTGCAGTTTGTTTGCCAGGATAGTCCAGTGGGCCATGAGGACCCCATTTTCAATGGAGTCCTAGGGAGAAAAGCTCCAGAAAAATACAAAATGCAGATTACAACATGAGTGAGTTGTAAGAAATACAAAGTACACAAATAAAGTAAAACAGACATTAAAAAGAACAAACTGGTAGAATGCAAAGCAGACATTTCTTCAAACAGTCAAGTTCTTAAGAGTTGTCTTAGTTACAACAATTTTAACTTAATAGCTAATAATAATACTTTTTTTGCATTTAGTTTTAGACCATGGCTTTGACACCAATCATTTGTTTGTGTTGGCCCTTCTTGTAATATGTTGACATCATTGGGGGGCTCAATGACTGCTCCCAGTTCGCAATCATCAGTGAACATAGTGAGCCAAAGGCCATCTACTTTGGTCTGGACAACAGTAAGGGGCCCGGCACAGATCCCTGTGGTGACAGGTCTACTGGTGCAGGTGGAGTCACAAATTTTGACAGAGTGTGTTCTGTCAGTGAGTCAGTTGGCTACCAGGCTAGTAACTTAAGGGTTAATCCCTGTCTGGGAGAGTTTTTTTCAATGATGCCTGAGTGAAGACTTGTGTCAAAAGCCTTGGCAAAGTCAGGATAGGCAGTGTGCACAGTCTTACCTATCTCCATGGCTTTCATGACATTCTCAAAGAAGTCCACCATGTTTAATAAGCATGATCTACCCCTAACAAAGCCAAACTGGGTTGGGTCCTCTGGAGGTTGCCTATGTCCTTGTTGATAAGGTCCATGGTAATTCTTTCCATGGCCTTGCAGATGAGACTGGTTAGACTTATGGGTGTGTAGTTCCTAGGGTCAGTTGATGGCCTCCCTTTGTGCAGGGGGATTACTGTTGCTGTTCTCCATTCTGCAGGAATGTAGCCAATTCTCAAGCTATGATTAAAGAGAATGCCAAGTGGGTCCACTAGATCTGTTTTAGATTGATTAATAAACAACCTGGGATATTATCTGGTCCTACTGAGGCCATGTTTTTGGCCTTGATGAGTGCAGAGATGACTTTTTCTCTACAGATACTAGGCAGAGGGTTGGTATTAGGCATGCTTTGGGATATGGTACGTGGAGATAGGGGGTGAAGTTTGCACTGAATCTGTCAGCTAGCAGGTTGGCAATATCTTCTGGTGTAGTATGAGTGATCCCATCTACAACCATTTTGGTACATAGCTGGACATTCCATTTTAGACTTCGGATGTAGTTAAAGAATGCCTTATGATTATCCTTGGCTAGTGGTGTGATTTTAGTTTCATAGTTTGCTTTAGAAAACTTTACAAGATTTCTGATTTTTTTGTTTAGTCTTAGGAGGGAGCTCTTCCTCTGCAGGGTGATATCCTTCTTGCTTTTGGACAACAGTTATTTCCTCTTGTTATATAATCTGTTTACACTTGAAGTCCACCATGATAGTTTGTTTTTACAGGAAGACCTGGTTTTGATCTGGTTGGTTACAGCAGAGTTTATGCAGTGTTTGTACAGGGCATTTGTGTACACTTCTGCATAGTGATCACTGATGCCTGTGATTATGGGTGGTATAAAGCTTTCTATACCATCACTTAATAGGCTGTAGTTAGCTTTGATAATGTTTTTTATAATTTTTGTTCTTGTGAGGGTGTCAGTTCCAATAGCTACTTCAACGAGCCTGATTTGTTGTAGGGAGGGCATCACTCATGGAGAAGTACACTGACACCCCCCCATGTTAGTGAGTACTATGTTCAAAACATTAGAGCCCCTAGTGGGGGTGCAGACTATCTGGTTCAGAGCATTTGTGTTAACAAAGTCCAGCAACCTCTGAGTGAGCATGTTTTTGCTTGTGTATGTCCCCCAGTCTATGGAAGGATGGCAGAAATCTCCCATGACTAAGGTCTTGGGCTGTATGGCTAGGGATTCCAGTAAATCAAGGTAGGGAGTGTGTTTATCTTGATTCATGGTGGGGGGGGGTCTATAGCTAGCAATGATGTGGTAAGGTATTTTCCCAATAGTTAATTGGGCATGGAGTAGTTTGACAGAGTCATGCTGTTTGACCTGTCTCGAAGTATATTTGGTTTTAATGAAGATGGATACACCTCCACTGTTGGCTCCTTCATGCTCATTTTGAGGTCTGAATGTGTGGAAGGCATTGTAGCCTTGCATGGCCAGGGTGCTCTCAGCATCTTTGAACCATGTCTTGGTGACTGCACAGATGTCAGCATCCTCTAAGGTGAGGAGTGCTTCCAGGGAGTGCAGTTTTGTGTTTAAACTCCTAGCATTAAGCAGCATGACCCTGAGTTTGTCTTGATTAGATTTTGTTACAATGGAAAATTTTTTCATAGGTTCATAGGATGATACTAGGCTATTGGCCTGGAGGCCCTTTTAATCTTAGCCAAGAGTTTCGCACATGCTCCCTCAAAGTCAGCACCTGTTTCCCCTGTCCAGCAGGGACACAGGTGGGATCCCAGGGGTGTAGTTTCTGTTTCCCACCCAGTTGTCCAGGTTCCTCTTAAAGAGAGCTTGAGAGGTACTCTGCTTGACATGGAGAGGGAGTCTATTCCACAGATGGGGGAGTCTTTGGGACACAAATCTATCCCGCCAACAAGTTCTATTAATGTCACAGAACAGGTTAAAAGCTTGTGTGCAGGTTGCGTGAGTGGAGTTTGACTTACGGATATGCAGCAACTCCTTCAAGGCTGGGTCTGAGATGGCCTTGTACACCAGACACAGGTCACCTCTGAGCAGTCTTTATGAGACTGAGTAGAGGGACAGGGCTTTTAGCCAATCTGTGGAGGATAGGTGTTTGAGACCCTGGATCCTCCTGGTCAGGAACCTCTTTGGTCGCTCCAACTGCTGCATGTGCTTGGCAAGGTACATGCTGAAGGGGGCATTGTACTCAATAATGGGTCTGATAAGAGGGATGTTATGACCTCCTTGTTCCTGGATGAAATACCCTTATTTATGAGTGGGGGCAATGTAGAAAGCCTTCCGTACAACAGAGGCAACGTGGTGGTCAAAAGTCAGGTTGTTACCAAACTGGGTACCCAAGTCCCTCACGACTGACTGCATGCTTAGTATGTTGCTATTAATGTGATAATTTATGGGAATTCCATTTTCCCCAAAGGGGATAATGATGCATTTCTTGGCATTCAGTTTGAGGCCATGCTACTGGCACCAGTCATTAGTTTGAGTAAGGCCCTCTTGAAGGATGTTCACATCACTAGGGGAATACAAGACAGAGCCCAGCTTGCAGTCATCTGCAGACTTGGTCAGCCACAGACCACTGGTTTTGGCTTGCATCTCAGAAAAGTATATCCCAAACTGAAGAGGCCCCAAGACCAATCCTTGGGGTATACCACTCATTACGGGTCTACTACTAGAGGTGGCTTCCTTTATTTTGACTGAGTGGGTTCTATCAGTGAACCAGTTAGTTACTCATCTGGTAACATACAGGTTGATGCCTAGCTGGGAGACTTTATCTATTATTCCCAAGTAGGGAATAGTGTCGAAGGTTTTGGCTAGGTCAAGGTAGGCGGTGTGCACCATCTTCCCCTCGTCAATGGCTTTAGAGACTGTTTCGAAGAAGTCAACCAAGTTTAACAGGCATGATCTCCCTTTGACAAAACCAAACTGTATGGGGTCAAGCGTTTGGAGGTTGCCAATGTTCTTGTTTATAAGAATCATGATAATGTGTTCCATGGCCTTGCAGATCAGGCTAGTTAGCCTGATGGGCCTATAATTGCCTAGGTCAGTGGACGCACCACCTTTGTGTAGAGGGATGACAGTGGCTGTCCTCCATTCAGGTGGGATAAAGCCGGTGCTCAGGATTTGGTTAAATAGGGTGTCTAATGGAGCTAAGAGCTCATGCCTGAGTTAATGTAGGATACAGCCAGGGATGTTATCAGGCCCCATGGAGACTGACTTTTTTGCCTTTGAGTGGGCATTAAAGACCTGCTCCCTGGTGATGAGGGGAGGTGGGGTAGGTGCTGGGGATGTCCTGGATTTTGTTTTGATATTGCCTAAAAAATATATTATGGGGGAAACGAAGGCCTTTGCCAGTATCCAAAAGCATGGGGAGACAGGTGCAGACTATCTCTAGCAAAGCAGCAAAGTCTATCTACTATATACTCCCAGGCTGACAGATACTGGATCCTCCTGGACGGACATGAAAAGCTGAGCCAATTGTTGAAGTCAATCATTTTTTGTTTATATTGTGGCATCATCCTGGGTGAAGGTAGAACGCTGCTTAGGGCTAGAGTCATACCTGCCTGGTAAACATAATCAGAGAGTTCCATCATGTCTCTCTTCATATATTCCATAGAGGTACATCTCAAGTTATTCATTCCAACATGGACTATGACAGAGTCATAATGGTACTTGTTACTGAGTGACTTGAGTGCATGTGTGATTTATCGGATCCTGGCCCTTAATAGGCAGCTGACTGTGACTTTCTTGTTGTCCAGTCTGTTGAGGGGGACAACTGTGTGCCTCACTATGGAGTCGGCTATGACCAAGACATTTGATGCATTTTGCCTTAGGGACATATTTGTTGAGATACAGGTGTGTGTGTTGATATGTGTAGTGTTTTCTTTTTGCTTAGAGGAGAGTGTTGGTGGTGTGTGTTTGGGAGGTCTCTGTTCTTTTGGTAGGCTTTTATTGAGTACCTCTGTGTATGTGGGTTCATGTGTCATGACGTAATTTTGTGTGAGAGGTGAAGCATGTGCGCTGACAACCTGTTTGATGTCTCGTTTGTTTTTACGTGAGAGAATTGACTCCAGTTCCACAATGTATTTGCATCTCTTACATAGGGTGTTCATTTGCTTTAGGAGTAAATGGTTGTCAGTATGCATGTGGCAATTGCTGCATTACCTCAAAATGCCCATATCAATCAAGTTGGCAAGAGAAATGATGAGAAACTGCCCATCCATTGTGGAAGGATTTTTCTGAATGTGGTATTTGAGAAGGAAGTGGGCTAGCTGGACTTAGCCGCAAACAGCAAAAATGAAGCAGTAATTCAATTAAATACAGTTAACAAAATGCAATGCTGGCTGAAAATATACTTATTTTTCAGTGGATACCTTGGATTACAGTGCAGATACCTCTGGCTAAAGTTTCCAAATATTGAGCAACACCAATAAACTGAGTGCAAACCCGTACAAACGTGAGGCTTATATACAGGCAATTCTAAACAGTTTTAACACAGGTTTACTATCATATTTGCGAATGTCATTTAGACGAGCGCAACGATTTCTGACAAATATTGTCGGAAATCAAAACATCGAGCAACTGAAATATAGAACAGAGCATTTCAGCAATGTCAAATATTGACTTTGCTGAAATGCTCACATCTGCGACCCCCCCCCACTTATATATACAAACTCCGAGATTGCACTACAGTGAGGGTAAGGGTACATTTCCTGATCCCCACTATAGTGTGATCTGCACTGCAATGTTGAAGCTGACAATAGCGGCTGTTTGCTCATGTCAGCTTCGACATTGTGGTGATCAAACTCAGTTTGAGAAAATGATTTTCACACATATTCCATCGTCTAAATGACAATCGAATATGTGATAGTAAACCTTTAACACAACTACAATGGGAAATCCCCAAACTGAGCCTTTTGCCAGCAATCCCCAGTTTAGATGGGTCCTGAGCTACACACTTCTGCCACAAGGGTGCAGGGAGGCCCTTTTAATGTAAGATGGCTGTTTTAAGAGCACAGTGATACCAAACTGTCTAGATTCAGCAGGTATGGATCTAGTCTATGCTATGTAAGGCAAGGAAACACAATTTCTAGATGGGAAGGAGTAAGGGAGGGTTACTTAAAGGTCAAAGTGGGAGTGTTTAGTAGTATACTATTAGATGATCTGCAGTGGTACCACCCTCTGCACAAACTGGCAAATCTTCAAGCAGATGTGAACAGTGTGAGACTACGGAGAGTGTTTCCTATACAGGATTTTAAACCGGAGAAGTTTGCTGATATGAAAACACAGAGAACCACATTTGCATATTGTGCAAATGACAGGGCATTATACCAGCAGGATGAAAGACTTTTCTAAAGTTAAACCCTCAGGCCAATCAGATAAAAACACAATAACCTATCAACCAGTAGTTCCCACCTTGGATGGGTTAAATTTAGCTCTCTGCTCCCACCAGAGTGCAAAAGAACTCTCCCAATGTGAAACAAACTGGCTTTGAGCACAAGTGCAGTAACAAATGCTCTAGAACAGAAGTAAGAATTCCGGCAATATCAGGAATCCTTGGAAATAATTTCACTAACCTTGAGAAATGTTCATAACACACAAAAACTCTGCAAAACCTAGAAATATTTTGGCAGACTCAGAACAGCTTTTGCAGAATACTGTCAAAACAATCTAAGAGCAGTACAGTAGCAAACAGATGGAGCTTATTTAACAAGTGCAGGCTGAAAATGGTGATACATTCAACCCAACAAATAAATGCAGCACAGAAGTGTTAAATATCACTGAAACAGAGCAAGCGCAAAAAACATTTACTTATATCAGCTTTGTAGGTCCACATGGTTTTAGAAGCAATGCAAGTCTTGCAGTCACAGGTGTCCAAGCCAGGCCCAAGGAAACTTTGAATAAATGAGCCATGAGCCAGTAAATGGTAAATTTATTGAGAATATTTAAATGATATTTATAAAGAAAGTTTAAGACTGAAACTGGTCTTTTGAGATCAATGATCTACCCTGTTTAACAAATTCAAATAAAATAAAACTAAAACTAAAGTATAGCTTTTTTAATTCTCTGTTTTTGGGAAACTGGCATATCTGGGAGGTATACATGTTTCCAATAGAAAAAAAAAGATTTTAGAAATTTTCTGTAGCACAATATGGAGTTCAACACTGAATCTCATTAAAAGCAATATATTAACACAACTTTAAAGAAATAGGAAATGATAAGCCATGAGTGCTATACCTATTCCACCAAACCATTCTGCTGATGTTGCAGAAGAGGTTTAGATCTCTAGACCGAGTATTTCAGATGCCATTTGACTTGCTGATATGCAGTAAATCCATGATTAATGGGTCAGATGATGCTTTGTGTGTCAGACACCAACACAGAGAGGGTCTGCGGTGGTGCAGCGGTTAGCGTTGTCACCTCACAGCAAGAGGTTCTCTTGTTTGATTCTCGGCTGGAGCACCTTCTGTGTGGAGTCTGCATGTCCTCCCCACAGTTGAGTGATAGCAAAGACATGCAGGTATGTGCATGCGTGGATGGATGTGTCTTCTTTGAAGGTTGGGCATCTGGCTGGGAACTTGGCAATGTAAAAATCCACTGCCAATCATTAGCAGACCAGAGTTCTGCTGTGGCGACCCCTAACTGGGAAAAGCCGAAAGACATTACTTTACTCCTTGGATCAACCTGTTTGGCATAAGGCTGTAACAGATTGGTCATCTCAGATCTGTGCATGAATCTGGGATGTAGACCTACAGAGGAAGAAGTAGATGCTGCCACCCTTGGCCCTCTCATCCTCTGCCTAAAGTGAAAGTTGGGTGTAACATCAACCATGTTCCTACAGGGACAGGGGGTGATTTGATTCCAGATTTACCTTTTGAAGGACTAAGCTGCAAATTCCTTTCCAAGCATTTGTACTTGTGTCAGGCTCTGTCCTATGCCTGTAGCTGCGTGAAGTACCCTTTTACTGATCCTTATACAAAAAAGGTTTTGATGACTGCCACCTTTCTGAGCAAGGTACACCAGGTATGAGAAAAGCTTGATTCTACTGATCATTCAAGTGGTAAGATTAATCTGCTGGCATTTGTGACAGTGCCTTTGTTAGGTCCATCCCCTAGAAAAGTAAAGACTGCCTTGGTGTTTGTCATATTTCATAATCTGATGACGACACGGATACTCATAGACAGATGAACAAACAGCTTTACTGATTACTGCAAGGACTATGACCTGAACTGTGTAAGTGACAAACAAAAAACTGGTAGGCTATGGGATGTGTGTGAGCTTATGCATGAAGAGCATTATGCCATGGCATGCAGACATCCCTACACAGAATCTATGAAGTTTTGGAAGAAGGGTGATTGATAGAGAAAATGAACCTCAACCAAGAATCCATTACAGAGAACCTTGATGTTAGCTTTTGGTGTCACATATTATCTCTTAAAATGGTTCTAAGACTATGTAAATATAAAGATCTAAGGGATTAAAATTATTAAACACCATAGTCAATCCTTCAAAAATCATGGTGGAATTTCCCTAGGGTGTTGTCTTGGGATCATATTGTTCATCGCTCCCTCAGTAAGTAATCCACCCTGGGACATCTCAAACTTTCATTTTACCTACATCTGCTCGATCTTGCCCATCACTGTTTCTGTTCCCTGCTTCCTTTGAGTACCTGTGGAATATATATTATGACTACAAGGAAATGGTTACATCTGTATCCCTTAACTGTCAATGCTGTCAAAACAAAACCCATGTTGTCTGCTTCTAATGCATAGCATAATATCCATTGCTGTGATCTTTTAATGTCAGGTGGTGTTCCTTGGAAATAGCTGCTGCATTCAAATATCTAGGATTATGGGTTGGTACAGACCTCACCTTTACAAGACACCTACAGCATCTCTTGGAGAGACTACTAAAATGATCGGGGGGGGGGGGCTTCAAGAAACTATTGAGGAGGACTACATATATTATAACTAGGGTATGGGTTACTTCTCAAATCTGTTGTCCCTACTTATAACATAGAGCCACATGGTCCAGTCTTCTTGCATTTAGATGCCCCATTAGTGGTCATCTACTAAAACATCTAGCCTGCTTTCATGCCTACTCCGGAAAGTGCAGAGTGTTCCTAAGTCATTTCTCAGCGGATCCAGGGAACTATGCCATACCTCTCAACTGTACAGGTTTTTGAAGAATGCCCAGATTTTTTTGCCTCATGTTTTTGGCCTGTTACTCATAAAATTATGGTTTTCTGGCAAATCATTGCCAAATCATTGAGGACAGACATTTAAAATTCAGACTTCATACCCTTCAAAGAAAAAAAAAAACACTCTAATGCAAAACCTGTTATTCTATCAACTTTTGAAATTTGTAAGGGCAATGTTTAAAAATTGTTCCTATTATTGGACCTTTGTCCCCACATTATTTTTGGCTTTGTCCAGATTTCTTGCTCTAAGAGGTTGAGAAAGATGAACTATGCCTTCCACTTGGATGCAGATGGCAAAATGATAATATTCAACCATACCTGACACCCTAGAACTAGGACAAGGATGAACAACAGAATCTTCTCTTACCACCAGCCATTATCTGACCCTGCTAAGACTAGGGCATGGATGGGTTACAGTATCTTCTCTTACTGTCAGGCATGCCTGATACCACCAGGACTAGGAAAAGACAGGTAATGGGATCGTCTCTTACTGAGATCTTGCCATCTGAAATATGTTACTTGCCAGTTACCATGAAATTTACAATTTCTCTGCAACTGGTCTGCTCCATATCATTTACATACTTGTGTAAACTGCCAGAGCACCAGCTAGCTGGTTACTAGCAGGCTGTCTGCCTAAGTCACAAATACAGATATGCAGGCCTGCATTATCCTTGGACAGCTTTACTGTCTCCTAGCTGTCTACCAGAACACAATGCTACCTAAGTGAGCTGCAAATTCCCTACTAAGGTAGACAGACACTGGTGTTATCCAGAAACACAGATGTTTATGGCAGTAACAATAGTCCAGTCTAGTCTGCTCTTCTCTTTATCTAAGGGATAAGCTCCACATCCGACTTAACTAACAATGGATTTCCTTTTTTCTAGTTTTATGTTTCCTGTTCTTGTTTACCAGCATAGAACTATGGTGCACTTTCCAGGGAGATGTTAACTCTGAACCAGTTAAATTAGCTCTGCTTTAACTATTGTATTATAAAGGGGCAGTTCTTTCTTTAAATTTTGAAGGGGTACATTAATGAGGTTGGACCTTTTGTGCTTACAGATGTTCTAGGCATTATATCTTAGTGCCTTTGACACTGCATATTGATATTTGTCATTCATTGGATTCCCACTGTATTGGTACATGTATTTTTACTGACCTGTTAAAATGTAGCTAACTCAGAGTTATTTTTACTCCATACAATATCATCAGTATTTCTGCTTAGTACTCATAAATTGTTCAATATTTTTCAATTTTTTTTCCAATGCACTTCTGTCTCTAAAAGAGATCATAAAAACTCAATTTTCAAATTCAACTCTGACATTGTTTCAGAGAGAAATTTATGTCAGTTTACATGGCCTGGACTAGGCAGCAGAGATTCTGTACTTTTCACTATTGGTAACCACCAATATTTTGCATCCTAAGACCATGTCTTCTTGAGGTCACTAAGTACTATAAATATCCATGGTCATATGACAGCTGGAAATCATGTCCGTATTACCATAGTGTGACAACATGAGTTAGTGCCAACTGTGTCAGGGAGAGTAGGGTAGTGAATATGTAACATATGCCAGCATAGCTAGCTGGTGTTTTTTAAAGAATTTTATGTCATTTGACTATCACACTGATTTGTAGAGATGCTTGTGTTAAAAAGGCATCAACAGTGGGTCTTGCTCGAAAGAAAAGAGATATAATAATATTGTCTGACATACATGTATAACTGTTTAAATGTATATGTTTTAACAGAGAATTCTGGAAGGGAAAAGGTTAATCTCAGTCCAATTAATTTTGAAAAATAGGTTAAAAATTAAATGGGTTGGTTTAGACCACAAATATTTTATCTTACAAGTCTGATTGCAGCCAGAGACAAAAATGTCTAGGAAAAACCAGGACTAGGAATCTTACTGTATTGTCCTTAGGAGTGAACTAATTGCTACCCTGGAAGGGCAGAAGTTTTTCAAATTGTTTTATAGTTTTCAGATACTGCAACAGATCTTAGCAAAGCTCTGGGTGTGTATTGCACCAGAGTTAGGTGACCATATGTGATGTCATTCTATAACCAGCACTGAAATGATTCTTTAGATATTAGTGAGAGATATGATGGAACTCTCGCAACAGCACTTTGTTTTTCGGAATCTGACAGGAAAGATCACTCACAGATATCTCACACAACCAGACACCTCATCTTTCCTTGCTGTAGTAAGCAACTCAACACTCCTCAGCTTGCCTCGCTATAGTAAGTAACTTAACTTGGGAATAGTAATTCTTTAGTCAGTCAGGAAAATATAATGAAATTAGTTAAATACTGTGTTTATGTATCTGTGTGAATCTATCCATCTGTGTTAGTTTTAATATTTCCTGTGATTGAAACTGTGGTGTTTATTGTAAATAGATATTTAGCATTTTCATGTTCTTTTATTTATTATTAAATATATTTGAATGCTTCATTGTGACTGGTCTTTTAGAGAATATTTTAACATTTGAGAGTACTTATATTTATTTGGTGACACTGTGGCCACTCCTGAAAGCCTTGCTGTTTGGTCAACACTACCATTTATATTAGTAATAATTTCACTCCATATAACTGGATACCTTGTAAGAGTCTTAGAGTAGCTGACTGGTGTCAGGGTAATTACCTTATAGGCTGGGCAGAGGGGACACATCTGTTAAATCTGTGCCAGCCATTCCCAGGTGTGTGTATGTATGTGTTTGTGTGTGTGTGTGTGTGTGTGTGTGTGTGTGTGTGTGTGTGTGTGTGTGTGTGTGTGTGTGTGTGTGTGTGTGTGTGTGTGTGTGTGTGTGTGTGTGTGTGTGTGAAAATCAAATATCCAAATGTGTATGTCAGCAACTTGGAACAGGGACACAGAGCTCCAAAGTGGTCAGTGTGGAGTCTTGTTTTGGGGCCTGGAGGGAGAGAGAGAAAGAGTCCAGCCCCAAGTCTGGAGTGTACTTCCTGTGTGCTCTTAAGGTAAATTGTGCCTGGTGCAGAGAGCTGCATCTGAAAATACTGTGTGTATCCATTTTTGTTCCTAGTGGCCATCTCTCACCAGTGTCAGTGGTGAGGATTGAGGCTTCTTGATTACTGGTCAGGAGTAGAGACTGTCACACATGGAAACACAAATAACCTAGAGGTAGTGTAGGTTCACTCTGTCTCCTAATATGACAAAACATGTAACTCAGCTAGAACTTATTTGGAGGCAACCAAGGTAACTGAAAATACTGGTTCACAGGTAAGTACTAGGCTAGTTGCCCTTGTAAACCTTTTTAAGCCTAACCAATTTCCCTTTTAAAGTTGAAACTCAAACCCTATACCTTGTGCCTATGAAGTAAACACCATAAACATTATATTAGCCTCCCAACCCTATATAAATAGTGATCAAATCTGAATTTTGTATGCTGTACAGAAATCAGATGGATTGAAATCTTGGATTGCTGGAGCATGCTCCAGGGAGGTGCAATGTATATATACAACAGGCCTTGGATTTAAAATACATTTATCAGTTCTACTATAAATATGCAGTACACCAGCATGAGAAGCATCAGGTACTTTTGGAATAAATAGAATGGAACATATGCAATATTTAGGCCTCCAGACGTACATATTTACTTCCTAAGTGGATCAGACTAGATATGAATGTGCTTTACGCCTTCTGCTCGAGATTTTTAGTGGAAATCCATTTCCAATTAACATTGTGATGCATCAGTCTGGCTGAATTAGATGTAAATGCAATAAATCTTCACTACAAACTAATAATGTCCCAGGCCCCTCTATGTCATTAATGGTCATTAATAGTATAAAAACCTCAGATATTATAAAGTCAACAAATTGGCTTAATTTCACAACTGGTTTACTTAATACCTCAAGTGGAGATCAGGTTTTCTCCTCCCTGTGTATGTTTGTTGATCATGACAATCAGAATGAGAAAGTGTGGTAGTAGTTAAAGGCCAGGAATGTCCATCTCTAACTGTCAAGGTAAGAAGAAACAGATTAAATTCTTATGGATAGAATTCATTTATGTTACGCAACCTGAGAACAACTTTTTTTCCATTGTGGGTTATATAATAAAGTTATGATGCAACTATGCATGTTTAAGTCAAATCACACTACAGATAGCAACTGGTATGACATCTGCAATTTGTGGTGTAGGCCCTTTGGTTAATTCATATCTCTCATCAAATATGAGAAATATGAATTATGAGGCATGAGTAGTCTGATAAATACAGAAAGAGACTCCTGAGTATTTGTGTTTTATACAGTAAATACCTCTGATGGGATGGGAGGTTGGCATAATGATTAAGGTGTTTAAATTATAGCCACAAGGTGCAGGGTTTGATTCTCACATGGGGTAATTGGCTAGGCTTAAAATGACCCCCAATGGCAGTTAGTCTAGTATTAATCTATGAACCTATGAATTCTGCCCAGTATTAAGTCTGGTAGCTATGGGTCACATGGTAACACAATTCATGTTATAGAATGTGTCTGCAAAAATATCAGGAGTTAAAGAAAAAACAGCCCAAAAGAAAGGAGACTGCTGACTTCAAAAGTGTATATTTTTCTTACTTTATTTTCTCTGATCAGCATTAATAAAACAATTTACCGATGAACAATGAAGAAATTATTGCATAGTGTTAACAGAAGTATTCACAGATATATTGCTATCCACAATACACAGCAGATTATGTATGTATATAAATTACTAAATTATTTTTAAATACAAAAAAGTCAGAAAAATAGGGAATGTGTGGGATGACAGTTCTAAAACTGTGCTGAAGTGGGGACCATGTGTTGTGAACTTATGACGGCACCGTATTCCTGGTTAATGCTACTGTTCCACTACAGACATTATAAACAGAAAGAATACTTTTAAGATTTGCTTGCCTTTCTACCACGCGGTTTAAATGTACTGTAAATAATGTTGTTTTATCTTTACTCTCTGTAACATCTGCCATGACTGTATGCTTACGCTTTATATGCACTTTTTGTACCCTAGGCTAGACTTGAAATATGTCTACTTGGATTAGTGTTCCATCTGGACACTTAATCAGTCCAATAAATAAATAAATGAACAGGAAGACTGCAGCCTTTCTAGTTACAGTGGACTACCTCTTTACTTCTCCTAAACACATAATTACTGTATTTATTGTTTCCCTGTGTATAACTTTGTTTTGCAAAATTCTGGATCTGTTATGGTGGAAAACTGTTTTGTTTTTAAAAATAAAAACTCTGTTCATTGATGTGGTTCCCTTATAGATGAGCATCCGACTGAACTGTTTGCAACCAAGGCATGAATAAATGAATGAACATATGGAAAGTCAAACAAATGCAAAAACAGCTTGCTACACTGAGGTTATTATTAACACTCTGCTCATGTACAATTGGGCTGCGGAATATAGAAAACCATACCCCAGAGATGAAACACATGACATCAAGTGTGCTGCCGGATGAAACATCTTACTGACTAATGTGGTTGATTCCAGTAACAGTAACCCATTTAAATCAAGAACAGTCTCTGAGATGGACTATAGTAAATGCATTTTCTCTGGCTCCTTTTCAGTAACATGCTTATTTTGGGCTGTTTTCTACACAGCTAAGTCTACCACTGACTCTGCTAAATGGAAATGTTGTACTGGGACATTTCTGTGGAAAGTGGTGATATCGGCTGGAGGGCATTACTCTGAAAAGACTGACAGCAAATAAACAGCCAACATCTTGAGCTACTATGTTCTAGAAACTATTATGCAACTTCCTATAAAACAAGCAATGCCCTGTAACACCTTTGCTGACCTCCAAGCTTTCAGTTTATTCATGTAAAGTGTGGAGACCAACAGGAAGACAGTAAGAGGAAACAAAGGCATCCAGCAAAGAGGTGGATGGATTATTTGACAGAAGATCTGTGACAGCCAGGCATGAGTGTCAAAGAAGGCAGGAAATGCGGCATTGACTCAAGAGAGATGGTGACAATTAACATGACATCCAAACACCATGTAGAAAATGGGAAAGGGGGGGGGGGGTGATGATAATGATGAATGTGGCCACACAGAAAATTATGGAAAGTCATAAGGAAAGTAGGGAAGAGAAATCAGAGTGTTCAGAAAAATATCTGATCATTTATTCCTGATGCATGTACTGTCAATAACTAACTCAGAGAGGCATTCCACGTTGGCAGGTTACTTGTCAGTCTCTACATATATAATCTCCACCACCTGATCAGCCCTGATTGTTGTTTGACTTTTACAGCCTAGCAGTTAGTATAGATGATTAAGGATATGAGCTGTTAACAAGCTGTTTCCTGTAGACCAGAGTTTGATTCCTTCAGCCTACATTTGCCTACTCTGAGCAAGTCACTTAACCAATCAGTGCTTCCAGAGTGCCTCTGAAAAGTGATTCTTTTTGTCCAGTGGAATTGATTACTGGTTAGCCCCCCCCCCCCATCTGGTGGATGAATGGGGTAAGGCCATGGACAAATATCTTGTCAAAGTGGGAAAAGGAGCAAGTTTAGTACAATGTCGAAGTAATCATTCCAGGGGGTTGCTATTCTTAATTATCACTAAGACTGCAAAACACCTAAAGCTAGAGGTACAGCTTATGTGGCAAACTTTATTAAAATCCACACCCAGAATGAATGTCAGAGAACATGAAGTAACCAATAAAAAAACTGAGGCTTCACCAGTGCATAACAGCTGCATTAATTACACATATACGTGCAGTAATTTACACCAGGAAGTGAATTATGTTGAAAGTTACTCAGTTTGGGTGCATTTCTTAAATTCAACATTTGTAAACCAACAACACCAGATCATACTCTCAACTGTCCAGAATTTCGCAGCATGTCCAAATTTTTGCCCCATATTTTTAGTCTGCTATTTATAAAAGCTGTGTTTTTATGCAAAATGATTGAGGATTGAAATCACTAAATAATGGCAGATATTTGAGTTTCAGGCTTCACAGCCTTTAGGAAATGCTTGCTAACAGAAACCCTGTTATTCTATTAATGTTCTAAGTTTTTAAGAGCAATACTTAAAATCTGTCCCTGATTTTGGTCTTTTCTTCTCTCATTATTTTTTACTTTGTCCTGAATTTTTCTATTAAAAGGTTGGTAGGTATGCATCAGACATCGACAAAGAACATCACAGCCAACTCCCACAAAAGGATATTAGGGCTTAGTCCTCCTATCGCTTCTCTCTAAATTCATATAACATTTAAAATTACTCAAAAGAGCAGTCACTATCATTCATCTTAAAAAATGTCAAATTGGGCTTGGCATAATGGTTAAGGTGTTTACCTGACAAACACAAAGTACAAGGTTTGATTCTCACCCCGGGAAAATAACTAGACTTATAATGGCCCACAGGGGCAGCTAACTTACTTATGACTTTAAGTAATAGTTTGTGATTTAAGCACCACAAAGGCAAGTCAACTGCCTTTGAAGAGAACATTATTTTATGGCTTCAGTTTGAAAAAGTGACAAATTGTCTAAGTCTATTGAGCCTCTGTTGACAAAACATGAATTACATGACCACTATGCAATGCACATCAATGTCACTGAAGAGCTTCACCACCATACCAAAATCGAAATTTAGATTTTGTTTTTCATGTGCCCTTCCCAGCCAACTTCAATATACCAACTCCAAAAATCACACATACACCTGAAGAAAAGTTCCCCATTCACCAAAGCTGTATAATCTTAGTGTTGTAATATTTAAATTTAGGGGGTTTGGGGTACAGGGGGAGGAGTCCCCAGCATAAACATAATACAGATGTATCTGTCTTTTGTGTACTGGGAAGAACAGTAATATATTTAAGGAAATAAATATTCACTAATTTTAAATATTCTTGGTTTCACATGATTACTGTATGTAACGGTATTTGAAAAAAGTGAAGTTAATAACAAGATCATGACAGGCTCATTTGCTGATGACTTCAAGAAGTCAAGTCTAAAATGTCCATGGAAAAAAATTCAGAAATAAAACTATACTTGCAAATAAGCACAAGCTGAAATATTATGTAGTCAGGTCATACTCCCAACTACTCCAGAATTCTCTGTAAAAGTGTGAGGAACTGCTTTTTTCTGCCAGCTGAGATATTGGCTGAGCCATTATCCCAAATCTCGCTGTCACTGTAATAACAGATTAGTACATGTAATAACAGGCCGAGCCAGGGAGGGTTGTATTCAGCTACAGCACGCTAAACCACTTAAAATGGAGCCCACCCTTATTAAATCAAGACTTAGGGCTAATCAAAGGCTAGGCAGGCTGAGCTGTTTTAAGACCTTTCTGAAAACCACGCCTTGTCAATAACACTAAAAGTTATAATAAAACAGCACATACATTTGGCTCATCAAGTCATTCCTTTACCCTATCTCATGCTGGGGTTGTCACTGTAATTAAAGTGATATTACAATAAACTATGCAAAGTTTTAAGTCTGTTCCATACCACCTCGAATTCTTCCATCACTGGAGAATCTGCCACTATCTCAGATGGCAGAAAAAAGCAGTTCCTCACACTTTTACAGAGAATGCAGCAAGAGCATAAGGGCCAGTAAATTTAAATGCCACATTTACATCCCCCAAAAATCAGTCGCACAAGGTAGGCTGCATATAGATATCCTCAGAAAGAGGAAAAACAGAGACAATATAGTACATAGGGATGCTATAACAGTGAGTTCAAACATCACAGTCCTGTTTACACAAAGTCCAAGAAAAAAAAACAACCAGGAAAATAAAATTTCACCAAAGGTTATCTTTTATATCATCATCTCTACAGAATCTTTACCTTGTAACACTTTAAGTGTTGTCCCAGACCAGTGGTCAATATCTTTGTAAGGATAGCAAATGCCTAGTCACTAATAAACACACATAGCTACTTGGTAAACAAAACAGCAATCTCCATAGTTTGAGAACCTTCATGTTGCAATAATACAAACAGCCTGGGTAGATCCTCCAATCCTTTTTTTTAGGACTGAAATGGATACCCACCTATGCCACCCCACCTTAACTTACTGTGAGGGCATTCGGAATTCAAACAGGCAGCAACCAATAGGTAATTAACAAGGCAATATATTAACAAACTGCACTCTAAAAAACTATATGTTTCAGTTATCCTAATCAGAGTGTACTCTTTAATAAGAAAGGCATTTATTTATTTATTTTATTTATTTATTTAACATTTGTTTACCGGGAAAGTCCGACTGGACACAAGTCCTTTTTCAGCAGAGGCCCGGGGAGAAAAGTTCCATGAGTAACAGTACATTTTAATGCACAAATTACAATAATTAATAAAGTATAAAGTAAACAAAATGTAATACATATAAGAAAATACAAATTTGTTACATCATGACAACAAAACCTACGCTTTGAACTTAGCTAGTACTATTTGTAAAGTATGACTTATGTCAAGATATAAGGTTCAGTCAGGCCAGTAGGAATAAAAGATTAAACATAGGGGAAGAAGTGGATATGGTTGGGGTATACTGGGATGTATCAGAGCATTCACAAGGGGTTAGTACTCTTTCTTGACCATTCCAAACCAAAATGATGATCTTATTATCAACAATACATAAGCAGAGTATCTAAAAACATTTCTACTAAATGTCGTTCCACTTTAACATGTTAATATAGCAATGAATTCCATAACACTAACATGTTGCTAACCTTCATGATAACAGTGTAACTTTTATGTTGTTAACCTTCATGGTAACAGTGTAACTTTTATGTTGTTAACCTTCATGGTAACAGTGTAACTTTTACGTACACTGTAACTAAAAGATCAGAATCACCAAGAGGATATGCAAAAAACATGTACTAATGTTCTATGATGCTAAGTGAATATAGAGATACAGAGCTGACACTTGAATTCTTCTCTCCCCCTCCCATATATCATACGTTAATAGGACTAAAGCTGAAACAGAAGCAGAGAAACAAATGTGCAAAACAGCTGCAGTGTCTGTGAATCATATGAACCTCCAAGCAGCAATAAAATAAACCGAACTGAGTAATAAGCAAAACATTGTTCTCAACTTTTGCCACCTTTCCAGGGACACATCAGCACAATTTATGTTTGGGATTCCCAGAAAACACATGAAAACCTGGAAATGGGGTAAAGCAAAAGACCTGCTTATAGTCTTTTTTTTCTCTTTTATAGGTAAGAAGGCAAGTGAAGGAGGATTTTCTTTAACACTTCTTAGGTGGAGTCTTTAGCTAAATAAATCATACAGCTGGAAAAATAAGAGCACAAATTAAGCAAAATACATATATAAATGTATGATGGAAACTACTGTTGCACACATTTGCCAGGCATTGTCCTTCTTCTGTTTCCTGACACCATTTCTTTAATTGTGAAATAATTTTCCTAAAGACACTGTCTTCTTGCTCTTTATTGGTTCCCTTAAAATATTTAAATTACCATTGTGTTCTACTCCTCTTCCTTTCAGAAACAGTGTACAGCTTAAGATCTTGCAGAATCATATATGATTTTTGGCTCAGACTTTGTAATGCCTTGCTTGCCCTTTAATGGGTACTTTTGCCTCAATTTATGTCAGTGCAGAGATGGGGCTACCAGTACTGCACACGGTAATTTAGATGGAGATCTCATCAACTTTTTGTACAGAAGAATAATAAACAACCATTTTCAACTGAGGTACTTACTCCTATGCATCCCAGGAACACCCCCTCCCCAGATTTTCTTCATTTTTCAGTTCTACAGATTTAAGGCCTAGATCATTCCATCTATGTGAACCAGCCTGGGATCCCTGACCAAAATCATTCATACTACATAATGAACTTCAGCTTAACAGTTACTACTTGTGTCAATTGTAATGCCTGAACAAATGAAGGAAAAGCATTGCTACATTTGTTGCCAGCAACCTTCTGTCATATTCCACCTACTTGACACTGGAAGTACATAGGCCATACTGTTGACTGCTCCCTTAAGAAAGTGCTTAAACATAACAAACAGGTATGTCTTCCTAGCTCCACACTATGTCACCAGCCTACTAAGCAACACTATAAAGTCAGCAGATGCAAAGATTACATATGAATTACTGCTCCAGTTTACCCCTGTACACTCAAGCCAAAACCTGATAAATGTTCATGGTGACTTCAACTAGAGTATTTCACTATACATCAGAAAAAATGATCAGATATTATATTACCAGCCAGTTTAACTGGATGGTCTTCATGGATCTATATCATTTTTTTGTCAACTCAGACTTATCTAATGACTCTTTTATTTGAACCACTATGTCTGGAGTGAAAGTCACATATCTATCTGCTTGGGTGAAACCCTGAGGTTCAGTCATTTCTTCCTTGGGTCATCAACTTGCTCATTCTCCAGAGAGAGTGGATATCTGCTCCCCATTTGAGCTTCCAACCCTCACAGCCCCTTCCTTAATTTCCACAATACTCCCTACCTCTGCAAAGTATCCATGCGTCCATACAGACACTGTTCACAAGGCTGCTCTTTGCTGTGTGGCCCTTGGCGTACATGTTCAGCAGGCTCGTGCTTTGGGGGTGCAACACCTAGAGCTCCTCCAAAGTATCACCTAAGAGACAAACCAGTGCTGCCTTCCCTTACCTAAGAGTGACCCCTTACTTCAATCCCCCCAGGCCTGTCTCCTTCCTCTCCCATGCCAAGAATTGAACATGTCACCTCTGTCACAGTCAGGGCTTTATCCCTTTATGTCATACAGGCATACAGGGATACATATCAGTAGAACCATGTAGGTAGCCTGTCAGATACACTCACTGACCACAGGTCTATTTCAGGCATCTGGAAAACTATGCCAAAAATGCCCTTCACATATTCAGGATACACAGATGAATATATTTTTTATACTCTGATGTAAAGCAAACATTAAGCATGAAACAGTCATCATGACTAGTAACATTAAATTCTAGCCTGCTACAAAAGAAGGTTCCTTTAAGGCCTTGACCTGTGTGCCCCTGAGGCTTTTGTCCAACTACAATAACAGCATTTGTTTATCTTGGACAAAAAAGTGCATGGGACAAGTACAGGTCATTTACCAACTCTGCAGATTGTAAAGGTCACTTAGAAACAAATAGAAGGCAAACATCACATCTCCTAAAACCTAAAGGTCATTTAGAAATGAATGTAAAGTAAAAATCACATCTGATAAGCTTGATTAATTTAATAAAATTCAAATACTCATGCTTAGTAACCGAAAATCCTTATGGACAAAAATCACCAGCCTTGCAGTCTCACAGACTGGGTCTATGGGTATTCATTACAAGTTATTGTTTGTTGAACTTTGATAGCTATTTCTTATCCCACATTTGAAGGGAGGGAACGCTAGTGAGGTGCTGGTTCAGGTTAGGTGTACTCTCTTTGTCTGAGATTCAAACAACGAAGACCCCACACCACCAACCAAACTAATTAAAATCATGCCCCACCACAAGCTACACTATAATAAGGCCAACACACTTTAAAAAACAACCCTAACAGCAATATTTTCTGTTGGCACAATGTTCTCTGAATGTGGTACCTCCAGTACCAAAATCTGTACTATTTATATAAATAATAAACAAACCAAGTGGAAACACTCGAAAATCACTAATAAAATCAGAATCAGAATGTGGTTGTTATTTTGTGCTGAATAAAGTGTAGATGTTATCCAGTTCATGCCTGCAGTCTCCGTTATCACAGCATTTCTTCTGATTTTATTTATATAAATAAACTTCAAGGATGCACAACCACAGAGAAAGGAAAACAAAGTGCTACATTGCATCTCCCCAGCTGGAGTTACATGACCTCAGTCAGAAAAAAAGCAAGGAATAAATTCTAAGCATATTCAGAAACAGTAAGCATACATTCATATTGCAAGCACATAACCTAGTAACAAACAAATAAATAAATAAAATCAGCTACCAAAGTAAACAAGATGGACGTACAACAAAAAAGGCTAGGTGGATTGACACACTAGGACATGGCAAGGAGGATAGTTTCTTTCAGGCCTGTCTTCCTCCTTAGCTTTCCCACAAAGATACTTGAAAGGGTAGGTGGCACTGGTGATATAGAGGGATGAAACCCTGATTATGACCCAAATGACCTGAGTTTGAATAACTGATTAGGTGCCTGAAGCCACTGGCAGAGAAGATGGGCACATCTATCCTAGGGGTTTGCTTGTTCATATGCATGCACCCTTGCACTTGATCTCTAGTGGAGACATGAATTGGTGGGAACATTGTCCTCATAGGGCAGGCCTGTGGCTGCATTGGACACAGAGGCATGGATGATATGCCAGCATATCCTGTTGTATGCATTTCCCTGGGACAGGAAAGGTGTGCACAGAGGATGAACCTTTAGACAGAAAACACTCCTCATCAGGGGATTATCAAAACAGTCAATCAGAAAACACAAATCCACTCTATACAAAACTAACAAACATATCTATTTCATTCTCTAGACAGTTCTGGAAGGAAGTCAACCGCAATACTGGCAGATTGATCCCACAACACTCTAGCCCATCACTCTAAGTTCAAACAAACTCATCCCCACTGACTTCCTCCACAGATTTTCAAATCTTCCCATTCCTAGTTCCTCTTCTCACTCCCATTCACTAGAACTGCCTCCCCCACATTGCACCTCCCTTCTGCTTCAAAAGTATAAATCATAAAGATAGAGAACATCTTCGGAGCATTCCAACTGACACCCACCTGATTCTGACAACCTGCTCTCTGGTTTATATTGCACTGAAGACAGCAAATACTTTATCACCTCACTGCATATATAACCTGTGTCTCCCCCAAAATATAATGCCATCTATTTGAAAACAGATGTAATTAAACCACTTCCAAAATAATCAGATCCTTCTCACACTTCACACTTCTGACTTATATTCATACTACCAACCCTAAGCAAAAAACTAGTTTGCACTCAGGTTAGCCTCTGTGCTCAGCAATACCACCTCATCTCTCAAAAACAACATAGTTTCTGGCCTGGTAGTAGTACCTTGACTGTTTTCTGGAACTCACAGATAGCATTCTACTTATTTTAGTACTGACAAAGGCTGTATCACAGGAGTCCATTTTGTTGATCTAACAGAAGCTTTTGACTTGACTGACTACTTTGTCTGCCTTAATTCCCTCACTAAATTTGAGATCACCAATAATTCACTGACCTGGTTTAAGCACTTTCTACATAACAGACACTTCAAAGAAAAGATAGGCCAACTTTCTCCAACACAGCCCCTCTTCTAAAAGGAATACCTCAAGACTCAATTATCTCCCCTACCCACGTTTTCTCTATATTCATAAACAAGCTACCCCTTGATCTTTCCCACCTTCACCACCTCCTATATGCAGATAACATGGCAATTTATTGGTCAAATTCTCCTCATACTACAGTACAATCCCAATTACAATCCAGCTTTCATCAGTATCTCAACACAACCATCCTCTGAACTCAACTAAAACAAAACTATGCTTTTTGGGGCATCACAGAAGTTCATAAAACACTCTACAATACTAGCCAATGCCAACATAAGCAATACCATTATAGAAAACACAACCTATTTTGACTATCTATGAGTCTAGCTTGGCCAATCTTTTAACTTCAATGCTCACATAGAGAAAACCAAGTTAAAAATCAACTCACTGGTTTTCTGGGGAAGAAAGTTGTCTCCATTTCTCTCCATTGCAGCCACATCTGCTATTGATAAAGGAATTCTTCAAGCCCAGCTGGAATATGCACTCCCCATAATTGTCAATGCATCTGTAGGCAGCACCACTAAATTCCAGAAACCACAGACTGTATCCAACTCTATTTACATATTTATTAATATCTCTCCGCACTAATAGCACCACTATCTCTCACTCTCACTCTCTTTCCAAAGCAAAATATTTCCAATTAAACAAATATCAGGCCTCCCACTGGTGACACAACTATCCAAGCTTCTTTCTCTACATACCCTTTGCTCATCTGGCAGGGAAGCTACATGAAAAACTCTTTCTACAATCCTTGCAATGTATTTCAAGACACACTTTTTTTCTTCATCCTTAAATACTTGTTACAATCAACAAAGTACATCTTCTCCAACTCTGCCCCCTCTTTCTGCCAGTTCATTCCTCAGCCCATCAACAAACACTCTAATCTGTCTCTACTTTGAACAGATTTAATTAGTTACCACCAATAACAGGCCAAATGCACCTACCCATAAGGAGGGAATATCATCTAAGCCTCTCACATGTACTCATCTCCTGTCCTATACATATTTATCTGGTATTCCCACTTCCTTTCTTCGTACTCATACCCTTTCTTCTTCTCTCCTTTATCTTCTCTTGCAAGTCTGCTGAGATTTTACTTTAATACCACAGCTACCATTGTAAATTTCCTCATGCTTGATTTGTATAGCACGTTACTTATATTGTATATCATTCTTTCTGTGAATAATATTGACAGCCAGTTTTACCTAGGCTTTGCCTGTAAATTGCACTTAATGATCAGTGCACTACCCTGGTAAACAAATTTAAATAAATAATTACAAAGATTAAATCTAGGCTACCATCTCACCCGCATTTTATAAATTATCGCTTCATCTTTCCAACGACCTGCTGTATATCTACCTGCTTTAAATTTTAGTGTTGAATGTAAAGAGACATAATTTTCCTCTTAATTCTTCTGCAGTCCCAAATAAATATTTAAGAGCACCTGTGTTGGTACTGACATCTGCGTATCCTCTTTAGTAGTATTTCCTTCATCGCTATAGATCCAAAGTACAATAATTCTAAGTAATACGATAACTCGCCAACATCAGTTTTCCTCCTGTCCATCATTTTCTAAACCACTGGTACTTTTGAAGGTTCTAGCAAGCTGAAAATATAAGTGTTCATATCACAAATGATCATCAAGGAGCACTTTATCCATAATAGCAGAATCATAAGCATAATCTCCAAATCACTTATCTAATGAGATTTTAAAATGCACATAGCTTAACATTATTAGGAATGCTATTCCACAAAGGTATTATACCAGTAATAATATGCATATACCTAATATTAGTTCTAATTACTGGTACTTTAAAATTCAAGTTATTATGTTTATGAGTTTAATCAGATAAGTGTACATTCATATCAAACAAAGTTTGGAGTACTCGATCACAAAATACCCTATAAACAAACAGCAGTGTACCACACATGTATTTATAGCGGATGGAATATAATTTTAATGTGTGACATTTGTCACTGCATTCCATATCATTAACATTAAGAATCATTTTTGTAAATCTTCTCTGAACCCCTTCCAGGCTATAAACATGACCAGTTGTATATGAACAAAAATGCCATTATATTTAATAATAGATCTTACATGAGTTTTATGCAAAGCTATTAAACAAACTTCATCCCTAGCTGTGATGTTTTCACTAATGAAACCTAACTTTATTAATGCATTTCTTTTAAATATCATCAACATGTCTCACAAATAATAATTTAGAAGAGGTCAAAATAACCAGGTCCTTATAAATGTTAACTCTTCTAATAAAAACAATGAGAGAAAGATTGGTTTCCTTATTATTGAATTACCAAAAAACACAATGTTACATTTAGCTGCACTAAACTGAAACCCCAAACTAGCTGTCCATCTTCCAATCTCAGACATTTAAGAGTTTATCATCTCAAAGTTATCATCAGATTTATCAAAGAAACTGACTTTGCAATAATTGGTATACTTTTTTTTATCAAACAAAGTCTATTAACTTGAATAGTGCAAAATACTAAATTGAACAAAAAAGGGCCCAAAATGGATCCCTGCTGTACACCCAACATAACTTTAACTGGGTCAGACTTGGTTATGTCCAAATAAATTATCCCTACACTCAAACTTAAGCCAAAGGCTTTGGTGATTTCATTATAAAAAAATAACTAAATTAGATGAAGTAGACTGGCCTCTGACAAAAGTATTGTCCAAATGTGTGAGAAGACATATTTTAAAAGATTTTTCTATAATTGATGTTAAACTTACAGGATAATAATTCTTGACCACAAACCTGTTCCCCTTTTTATAAATGGGAGCTATCACAGATCCCTTCCAGAAACTGGGTACAATACCACAATGCAGACATTTATTAAACATGTTATATAATAATGGTTCAATAAAATGTAATGAATTTATGAGTAAAATTGTAGGAATTTTATCAAGAGTGGTGGTGCTGCGGTAGCGTTGTCGCCTCACAGTAAGACGCTGTCCGGTTCAATTCTCAGCTAGAGCATCTTCTGCGTTGAGACATGCGTGAATGGGCGCACCTTTGTTGAAGGTTGTGCATCAGGGCTGGTAACTCGGCATGTAAAAATCAACTACCAATCATTAGCGGACCGGAGTTCCGCTGTGGCGACCCCTAACCGGGAAAAGCTGAAAGACACAAACAAACATCACTAGTAATCAATGGACAAGGGTACATCTAACAAACTTTTTATTTAACAATCAAATCAGAATTCTTAAGAGTAATTATTCAAAATAATAATGAATAAAAGTGTTTGCAGTAAGTTTATACTTTGTTATATTAGTTCTACTCTATTTACCATAATCATTCTTAAAGGGGGAGCTTTATCACTATTATAGTTAAAATATTTAAAACATTTTTATTACTATCACAATCCTTTGCTAAATGGTTCTCATAATTCCTGTTTTTTATCAAAAATTGCAATACTCTGCTGTATTTATTAAATGTACGTTTCATACTCATATTGTTATATTTCTTAAAAGATGCCCAAAAATCTCTTCTTCCTTTTATATACTTTTTGTAAACTATAAATCCACCAATAAGGCAGATTTTTACTTCTATTTGATGTTTTATAAAAATAACTTTTCCCACACTTTTTCTTTATATTTTCTTGAAGATAACATATCCAAAATCATTCTGAGATGAAACTGTCAGCCAATCAATATCTTTTAACATACTAAATCATTCCTCATAATCAACATGTCCATGGTTATATCTTTTTACATTATGAGTTAGAATTATATTTAATTCAAATACAATACAGACATGATCTGAAGATTCTAATTGTGAGTAGACACAAGTATTATTAACTATATTTGGAACATCTGTTCCAGTAATATCCAATATATTACCACTTTGTGGGTTCCTTATTTAGTTGTTTCAGATCATGAAATGATAATATGTTTATAAATTCCTTAGCATATCAATCATTAGCTGCCACTTGAAACCAATCATTAGTGAGAGAATTAAAATATCCTAATAGTATTACATACCTCTCATTTAATACCATATCTAGTTCAGCCAAAAACTCCCAATGTTTATTGGAGTCCACACTAGGAGATTTATAACATAACACCCATATGATCCCATAACCCTAAACTTTAATATACTACTACATGTTCTATTTTACTATTAACGTGGACAAGACTAGAATCAATTCTATTGTGTATCCTTAAGGTTACACCACCACCCTTTGATCCATTTCTTAAACATTCAAATTTACTATAGTCTGGAATACCCAAATTTGTAGAACTCCAAGTTTCAGTTATTGCAATAATGTCATAATTCTGAATAGCAGCAATACCCTTTATCTCATCACCCTTAGTGCCTATACTCTGTACATTCAAAGATAACAAGTTAAAGCTCTATTAAGTTTACTGGGTCCTGATTTAATCCTACTAATAAGTCATTTCCTAAAAAAAACTCAACATATTTAGAAATTATACTTGAAACTATAGCTGCCCCATACTCTTTGAAATGAAACACATCCTTAGAAATAAACAGTGATCCATAACAAATTCCTTCCAATATTTATTTAGCTTAATATTATAAATAAGACATTACCTCAGCCAATTATTATTATACATTTGAGCTTTTATAAAAAGATAATCATGCCAAGATGAAGTGCTTCTTTCACTTAACACCAGATTTAAACTTGCAACTTCTATGCTCTCAATTAAAGGCAATAAAGTCTTTTTCATAATATTTAAAGGTGTATATTTAAGAACATTAGAGTCAACGTGGATGATAATATGACTATATTTTGATGTAACTCTAAGTATTCTAGGTATTAATTACACAAAGTCAGCTACTTTGAGACCAGGTAAAGAATACACAGTTAGTCTACCCTGTCAAGTTTGCACAAAGCTGCTCCAGTTGATTGTAACAGAGAATTACCAATAATGAGTAACTCCTTTCTATAATTTTGGCACTAGAGTTAATTTCTGAAACTCCAGTATAACCCATTGAGTGCCTCTCAATATCCACACTACATCTTCCTCCAAGAGCTCTTTTCTTAGCTTTCTATTATCATTATTAACATAAAATCCCACCACTTCAACATTATCATAAATAGAACTATCACCAATAGCAAGTTGACTATTAGATTTTACTACCTCAGAATACAAATGGCTTCCCATATCTTTAGAGACTATAAAGGAATCAGACTCATCAATTTTGTTATCTTATTCTCAACAATATGGTATTTAACCTCATCACAGTTAGTCAGAGAAGGTGCTCTAACATATCCGCCATCCAAATTTTGTAATTCATCCCCATACTCAAACGCGAATGAGCATCATTACCTGCAAGGTTGCATGAAATAACTGAGCCTGCACATCAACTGTCTAAAAATAAATTTTTAAAGAAAAAGAAGTAGAAGAATTTCAAATCATCCCATTTATGTTATTTTTTACTGACAAACATTTAGAGACTTGCTTCTTCGTTTCATCCTTCAAAACATGAACAGTTTTCTTTTTCCTCTTAGATTTAATTTCATTGGGCCTATTACTTGAATCAATGAGGTCTCTACTCACATCTTTAGGATAGTATTAAGATTAACATCTTCATTGTAAGGTGTTTCTAAATTACTTAAACAATGTTTATAATTCTGAGAAACTGTGACGTTTATTCCAGCTTCATACCTCTCTTCTTCCAGCCATTGAATTACAAAATTTGTAACACACCTTAAATCAAGTCCATTGCTACAAACACACTTACCTGATGAATCCATCTTTTAATCTCTAAAATAATACTGAGTTCATTTATCTTATTATGATTAATACAAATGGAGGGAGAGATGCAATCATTCTTTAAAAATATACCATTCCTTTGCAACTGCACAAATATACATTATTCAATAAATCTTCAAGAACATAAAAATTTAAGGATTCCATCTTGACTTATTAAAATCCAAGATGCAAAATTATAACTAAAATTCACAAATGGTAAAACTAAAACAATAATTATAATCTTACTGCCCTATTTTCCTAATTTTCACAAATAATGTTGCAATAATAAATCAAATAATGACCAAAAGTAGAATAAACAAATATCTACAGTAACCCAATAAGTGATATCACTGGTATCGATGAATGCAAGTATATAAACACCAAAGACTTACCTTTGGTGGATAGCTCTTTGTGTCACAACACACAAGTAAAAATAAAATAAAAACAAAACAACTGTCTCCCCATTGTCCTTATTGGGCAGATTTGACAGAAAGAAATGTAATTTAAACATCCTGATTCAACAAAAGGGCAAGAGATAAAGCATAAAACTTCACATTCATGTCTATTCAACAAATACAAGTACATAAGCACCAAAGGCCTCTCTTTGATTGGTGGAAAGTTCTTTCTGTCATAGCACACATGCACACACAATGCACAGGGGTAGAAATAAAATAAAAACTAAACGAAACAACTGTCTGTTGTTGTTATAAGGACAGGAGGTTAGACAGAAAGAAATATAAATTAAACATCCTGACATACGGGCAAAAGATAAAGCAGGAGACTTTGGATGTTCCTATCCAAGCAACAGTCTCTCTATCATCCTGGAGGATCCTCAGGCAGTTCAAGAAATATAATCCCATTTAGAAGGTCCTTCATCTGCCCAAAGGCATCCTCCCAGTGATCTTTCCCTGCTATACTTCCTGTTGGAGGCACATGGTATATCCTCAGATGGCCCAAACCATCTCATTCAATTACATTCAACACAAAGGAACAATGAACAACGCCACGAAAGAGACACCTGGTTCATAAGACTTCACAATTTATTGAGAGCTTTTGTCAGTGACTGCACATAGATCTCTTCAGAATAAGGAAGTATGCACTATCACTTCCTTTTAAAATCACAAAATCACATGACAAGATCACATGACAAGTTGCATAATACAAAGTTTAAGATTTTAAAATTTCAAAAGGCTCCACACTTTTTAAGTCATGTTACCATATTTTAATATGCCTCAATATTATACAAACCTTTTATTTAAAATTTGTATTTAAAATCTGAATGTAAATACTCCATAAATATAAATGTATATATATATATATATATATATATATATATATATATATATATATATATATATACACCCCTGACACACACACACACACACACACACACACACATTATATTTATACATAGAACCAATAATAGCAATAATAATGTTACTGTTTGAAGTCAAATACATAGCACCCATTCACACACAGTTTCCTTAGTTTTTATTTCTTGTTTTTTTATTTTTTTATTATTTATTGTTTGTTATTTATTATCTATTTTTCCTCCACTCAAAATGTTGAGAAACATTTTGTTTTTTAGTACTTAATAATAATAGGCTACTACACATGATACCCTGCTTTTAACTTTAAATAACTAGAAATTGATACCATGTCATTAAGTCCCGGGGGCTTGGTGGCATTGACTCTCAATTGCCACATAAGTTCTCTGTATTCCAACAATTCACATGGACCCCCTCCTATACATTTATTGACCTGTTCAATAGCTGAAAACCTGAAATTATGTCCAGAGTTTTCTATTATGTGCTTAGCCAAAGCATTGTTTGTGTTGCCTGTTTAAATGTCATATCAGTGTTGATATATTCTTTTTTTAAAAGCATTGATAGTTTTACCTATATAAAATTGTCCGCAACACACAGATGACTGTATATGCTATTACTGTACTATTACAGTTAAATCTGTGTTTTAACCTAATGTCTCCAAAACCTCTAACATGGACACTGTCTCCCTCTAATATAAAGTGACACTGATGACAATGCCCACATTTTTTCATTCTTCCCTTTTTAGTGTCACTTTTTCCACTTTCTATTAGATTTTTCAGACATTTATCTTTTTTATATACTATTAATGCTTTGTCCTCCACCTTCTTCAAATGTTCATTTTGGGGCTCAGATATACTCCAATTCTTGTACATAATATCCTTAATGTCATAAAACTCGGAATTAAATGACAACACCATTGCATGCCTATACATATTAATGGTGTTGACCATCTGTGCTGGGGCCTGTCTAACTTGCGTCATTACATCATCTCCAGTCCCCAACAGGGGAAAAAAAATGACCATTAATTCTTTTCATGGTTACGTCTTCAAGTATCAGGTCTACAAAGGTAAAGGGATACCCTCTCCTTAGTAAAATGTCCCTCAAAATATCCCTTTCCTTTTCATAATTCATAATATCACTTATCATACATGCTAAACGTACACATTGTCCTTTTACCAATGCTCTTTTTTGGCTGATAGGGTGTCCACTGTGGAAATCTAACAATGTGTTTGAGTAAGTTGGCTTTCTGTATAGTGTAGACATAAAGCCATTATTTATTCTGTCTTTATGAATGGAAATGTCCAAGAAATGTACTGTATCTTGGTGTATTTCCATGGTGAACCTAAGAAAGGACGTGCTTGTATTCAAAAATGTAAAAAATTAATCTAACTGTTCTTGCATTCCTTCCCAGAAAATAAGGATATCGTCCAGGTATCGTCTGTAGAGTCAATACTGGAATAAAGGAGAGGGGAAGACTGAGGTCACATCCCATTCAGCTAATACGGTATTTGCAAAAATGGGGGCACAAGCGGCCCCCATTGCCACTCCTGTCTTCTGTCTAAACAACTGATGGTCAAACATAATAAAATTGTTATGCAATACCATCTCCATCAATGTCCTTGTATGGTCAAGGCTTGTATTCTGCCATAAAAAATCATAAAATAATTCAATCCCATCATCATGGGGAACTGAAGTAAAGAGATCTTTGACATCTATTGTCACAAACACTAAATGGTCTGCATATAGTTCTTTTTTAATTTTTTCAAACAGTCCAATGAATCTTTTAATATGTGTGGGAATTTTTCTAAGTATCCTTTTAGGTGAAAATCTATGAATTTTGCCAAAGTAAATGTTTTTGATGCCCAGGCATTCACAATTGGCCTAAGTTGTGGATCTATTGTACTCTTGTGAATTTTAGGAATACAGAAAATTGTCAGTATTTTAGGGTTGGTCTGAGTTTTATACACCGCTTTTTATACTTCAGTTTGTTCTACACCATTAAATAAAAGGCAGAAATTCAATTTTCTTACATACAGTTTTAAGTCCAGTAGTGTTTTTTTCTATATTAGCTGAACACTTCGGAACAAAATTCAAACTTTTTTGAAAATTTTTAAATAAAATGTTTGTATAATATTGGGGCATGTTAAAATATGGGAACAAAAATGTGTAGGGGGTATGCACACACACACACACACACACACACACACACACACACACACACACACACACACACACACACACACACACACACACACACACACACACTCACGCACACACACACGTGCACATGCACGTGCGCATGCATGCGTGTGTGTATGTGTGTGTGTATGTGTGTGTGTGTGTGTGTGTGTGTGTGTGTGTGTGTGTGTGTGTGTGTGTGTGTGTGTGTGTGTGTGTGTGTGTCAGGGGGTGTATATATATACATTTATATTTATGAAGTGTTTACATTCATATTTTAAATACAATTTTTAAATAAAATGTTTATATAATATTGAGGCATATTATAATATGGTAACATGATTTAAAAACTGCGGAGCCTTTTGAAATGTTAAAATCTTAAACTTTGTATTCTGCAACTTGTCGTGTGATCTTGTTATGTGATTTTTGTGATTTTAAAAGGAAGTGATAGTGCATACTTCCTTATTGTGAAGAAGTCTATGTGCACTCACTGACAAAAGCGCTTAATAAATTGTTTAGTCTTGTAAATCAGGTGTATCTTTCGTGGAGTTGTTCCTAGTTTTTGGTGTTTTGGATTTTAACAAAGAAACAATGGTTATATCCAGAAATCTTCCCAGATTGATGAGCTCTTCACTGTATCACAAAGAGTTAACCCCACTACCCTGCAAAGGAACCTCATTTCTGCTAACTCTATATCAATGACCTCATTCCTTCCATCACTACCCAAAGCTCATGAGCGTATGTAATGATGTAGACATAGACTAAATGGTAAATGGAGGTGTTTTCTCCCTTCCCTACCTCAGTCTGCTACAGTGTCTGCAATGCTACGGTCACTACAAAATGATCCACTGGTCAAACTCCCAATCTCTCTACCTTAACTCATGACCAAGAGTTCAGGATACTTAACATCATCTTCCATCTAAGCTGACCCCCCCCCCCCCAAGAGGTGTAGCTAGCATTTCTGGTACCCAGACAGGTGTCCCTTTCATCTGAGATGCAGAAACAAAGAAGTATAGCTTTTAAATGATACCTAATTGCTTGCTGCAAGTGTAACAAGCAGGTGTTACAGATTATGCCAGACACAGAGCATTAAAGTGCTTCAGTTATACACTAAGATACTGGCATTCATTACTGAATGAAAATAATTTGTAATCCCCTAGTACTAAAGACCAACTGACATATACTAATCACACCTCCTAAAATGTTGGACCCAGGGCTGCTGCCCCCTTTTCTCCTTCCCACCTATGCTTCTGCTCCCCCTCATTAAACTAGCCTTTCATTTTTTTTAATTTCTATTTATTCCAATGAACCATTGTTTCTTGCAATGAACCATTGTTTCTTGAGCGATACTTAAATACAGATGGAATTTCTGGGTCTTTGTTGTTTCTTATAAGACTCCAAGCCTTCAAAAATGACAAGCACTGTTGGTAACACCCTGTTGGGTAAGGAAAGCAAATCTATTTTTTGTCTGTGAGTTGTTTAAACTGAAAGAGCTGCTTTCTGTTTTACTTGCTCCATTTTGTTTTCTATTTTAAGAAATGTGCTTGGCCTGGTGTGTTTGTTCTATGTGGGAGACAGACAATTGAATTATCTTGGTTGCACATTTCACATGTTTTTTCATTGGTTAATTTGTTTCCTGAGTGATACTTAAATACGTAAGGACTTTCTGAGTCTTTGTCTTTTCTAAGACTCCAAGCATGCAAAAACTACAAGCACTGTTGGTGATTCCTTGCTAGTTATTTTTCCCATGTGCCCTCCCATTCCTTGATCTGTTTTTTAAGCTTGGTGATTTTAAGCTGCCCACTTTTACCATAAATACTGTAAATTGAGTTTTATAAGCTCATCCCTTTCTACACTTATTTTGAAAAAAGTGCATTTTCCCTCTCATTGTCTGTTCTACTGATTTACTTCCTCTGAATTCATTCTGTAGGTAGCTGTTGGATAAAGTAGTGTATTTTTGCACTCTACCAAGTACTTGTCTGTGATTTACATCAAGAAGTTAGTGGATTCTCCATCTAGTGGCACTGAGTGGTAGTCTGGTATGTTTAGGTTGGGGAAAAACATGAAACTTCTGCATGTAGTTTTATTGGCTAGAGGGCTTATTAATCACCTTATTTTGTTTTTAGTGCCTTTATAAATTCTGTACAATTGAGTGATTCTTGACTCATTTCTACAAAGCAAAGTACTTTTATTGAATAATCACACTTTTGTAAGCTGTTTAAAGTGCACTGCTGTATCCATATCTTTAAGTTTATTTGTGGCAGCATTTCACTTTGGACACTTATTTACTGTGTTTTTACATTAGGAGGACTGGGATTACTCATCTAGTCACAGTAGGTGTTTACTTGGTGTATCTGAGTTGAAAAGCACACAAAAGGGTCCTAAGTGTAGTCATTGTATTGGCCAGAGGGCTTCATCAGTTTTTTGTATTTCCAGTGCTGATATAAATTCGGCACATTTGCGCTGAGCTGTTTGCTGTGCCAGTACCCTGTACAGGCACAAACATCTGGAAATATTGCTTATTTTCATTATACTGTGCAAGTTTATTGTACTAGTTAGCTTATTATAGTATCCAGGACTATTGCTGCCCAGAGAGCATCTGATTTTGGCACTGAGCAGCATTGCAGGGTACACCATGTAAGCACCCTTCCCTCATCCAACTATAAACACACTCCACTCCTTTTCCTTTTAAGTAGACATTAAGACCTGCAATCATAGATGGGCACTTTCCTGCTATCTTTGCATCCAGCTTGGTGGACATGGGTCTCCTGAGGCAATGTAACAATTGCCTTATGTAGACTGACAACCATTAAATTCTTAAACAGACAAATACAGTCTGTGACAGATGTAATCACACATTGACACTGGAGGCTGGACTCTCACATACAGGTACAAAAAACAATAGACAGGTCATAAGTGTCCCACACACATCACTCACAGTACTGACAAAGGACCACACACACACATGGGCCCACATATGTGGTGGTGCTCACATTTAACTTACCCAAACCTCAAAGACCTCTCAGGAGCAGTCCTCAGAAACTCTGCTTGCAAACAAACAAGACTATTGTCATCACAACACACAAAACCACATCTCACTGTGCCTCAACCCCCAAGCCCATAAGGTGAAGCATTCCATGACCCAGTATTCTGGCCATAGGAGACTCCATTGTGAGAAACACTGATCTTTCTACCAGACTGGATAAGGGGAAGGTTATAGTTAGTTGCCTGTTAGGGGCCAGAATTCGCCAGATCATGCATGCACTCAGGTCACTTACCCTAAGTACCAGTATGATTCAGTCATAGTCCACATAGGTTCATAGGTTCATAGGTAGGTACTAGGCTATCGGCCCGAGGGCTTACGTAAGCCTAGCCAACAAGGTTCCCTGGCTTAGGCCACCCAAGAAAGTTATTTTCCTGTGCCACTGTCGAGCAGAGACACAGAAGTGATCCCTGGGGTGTATTTCCTATTTCCCATCCACTCATCAAGATTTTTCTTCAAGAGTGCTAATGAAGAACTTTGGTTGACATAGATGGGCATCCTGTTCCAGAGTATGGGAAGTCACTGGGACAGGAATCTATCCCTCCAGCATGTCCTGTTTATTGTGGTGACAGGTTTAGGTCCCTAGACCATGTAGCTCAGAGGGATTGGGATTTCTTTAGGTGTAGCATGTCCAACAGCTCTGGGTTTGACATAGCTTTATATGTTAGGCAGAGATCACTTCGGAGTAGTCGATATGCTACGGCGTAAAGCTGGAGTTCTTTGAGATGGTCAATATAGGGCATCTGTTTCAGGCCACTAATCCTCTTTGTGTGGTACTTCTGTGGCCTTTCCAGATGCTGCAGATGTCTTGTGAGGTACATTCCAAAAGGGGCGTTGTACTAATGAGTGTCGAGTAGAGGGGAACGATGACCTCTTTTTTCCTGGATGAGAACCCTTTTATGATGAGGTGTGCCACGTAGAAGGACTTCCTAACTATTGTGGCAATGTGACTATCAAAGGACAGACTACTGTCCACCTGGGTCCCAAGGTCTCTTATCACACATTTGGTGTTAAGTAGACTGCTGTCTCTGTAGTAGTTCATGGGTACAGAGCTTTTACCAAAGGGGATGACAATGCACTTTTTGGCATTGAGCTTGAGGCCATGGCTCTGACACCAGGCATCTTTTTCAGCGAGGCCCTTCTGCAGGATTTCCACACCATTTGGAGACTCGACTATGGTTCCTAGTTTGCAGTCATCTGTGAAATCTGTTAGCCAGAGGCCTTCTGCGTTAGCCTGTACTTCAGAGAAGTAGATACCAAACAGGAGAGGTCCCAGGACTGAACTCTGTGGTACTCCATTTGTCACTGATTTTAGGTCAGATTTGGAGTGTGCAACTTTTACAGTGTGGGTTCTGTCAGTGAGCCAGTTGGCAACCCATCTTGAGACGTAGGGATTTATACCTAGTTTAGTGAGTGTAGCTATAATTCCAGAATGGGGGATGGTGTTGAAAGCCTTGGCGAGGTCAAGATAGGCTGTGTGAGCCATCTTACCCTCATCTACAGCTTTGGTGACTGCTTCAAAGAAGTTGATCAGGTTCAGGAGGCATGATCTGCCTTTCACAAACCCAAACTGGGTGGGATCCAGAGTTTGGAGGTTACCAATATCTTTGTTTATGAGTTCCATGATGATATGTTATATGGCCTTGCAGACCAGGCTCATCAGGCTAATAGGGTGATATGTCCCGGGATCAGTGGTGGCTCCCCCTTTGTGGAGTGGAATAACTGTTGCTGTATGCCATTCAGTGGGCACAAAGCCTGATGTGAGGCTATTATTGAATGTGGTGCTTAGATGGGGAGCCAGTTTGTTCTGATGTTCGTGTAAAATGCAGCCTGGGATGTTGTCCGGTCCCGTGGATGCTGTGTTTTGGCTTTAGAGAGTGCAGCTTTTACCTGCGTAGTTGTGATTACAAGGACTCTGCATTCTTCCTGTATAGATATGGGCCGTTTAGGGGGTGGGGGTGGGGGTAAAGTTAGAACTGAACCTATCTGCCAGGATGTTGGCAGTATCAATTGGTTCTGTAATTTTCGTGCTGTTGTGCTGCAACTCAGAGCAGATCTGGGTGTTGCCATTGAGATTCTTGACATAGCTATAGAATGCTTTGTGGATGTCCTCAGAATCAGTGGCAACAATTTCATCCTTCTGTTGTACAGTTTGTTTATGGCAGGGGACCACCAGATTGGCTTCCTTTTTTGGAGCATAGCATCTTGGTTCTGTTTGGGATAGCACGATCCATGCACTCGTGTAAGTGCTTATAGAGTGCATTTGTGTAGGATTCCGCAGTCATAACTGTATTGTCCACCTGCATGGGTGTCATGAAGTCACCACTTTGTCTTAAGAAGCATGAAGTTAGCTTTGGAGAAATTTTTTACCATGGTTTCCTTAATGGGGGGGTGGGGCGGGATGTGGACATCAAGGGTGATTACCTTATGGTCGGATAGGACCAACGAGGAGTTGACTTCAGGTGTGGAACACCGGTCACTCATGTTGGTAATGACTAGGTCTAGGATATTGTTGCCCCTGGTGGGGTGTGGATAAGTTGATCCAGGGCATTGGAGTTTATGAATTCCAGAAAGCGTTGTGTGAAGGAGTTGGTACATGAGTAGTTTTCTCAGTTAATGGTGGGGTAGTTGAAATTGCCCATTATTAGGGTGTTTGGTTGAACCCTAATATTTTCCAGTACATCAAGAAAAGAGGAGTGGGAATCTTGTGGCATGGTGGGGGATCTGTAGCAAGCTACAATTCGGATTGCAGTTTTGCCCAGAGTTAGTTGCACTTGGATAACCTCGGATGCATTATGCTGAGCAACTAGCCTGGAGGTGTGGATATCCTTAATGAATATGGACACACCTCCGCCTTTGGTGTTCTGGTCCAGGTTACATGGCCGAAGAGTGTTGTATGAGTTATAGCCTGGTAGTGCAGGGGTGCTCTCTGGAGCCTTGAACCAGGTCTCAGTCACTGCACAGATATCGATGTTCTCCATTTTAAGGAGTGCCTCGAGTGAGTGCATTTTGAGATTTAGACTTCTAGCATTGAGCATGGGCATGAATGACCTGAGACATACTTCCTTGGACTATATGAAGAGAGACACGATTGAGAGAATATGTGTTACACGCAGGTATGAGTCTAGCACTGAGCAGCATTCTACTGTCTCCAAGGATGATACCACAATGCCAGCAGAAAATGATCGATTTTAACAATTGGCTTAGTCACCGGTGTCATTCCAAAGGGGTCCAATACTTGTCAGCCTAGGAGAACATGGTTGATAGGCCACCCTGCTTTGCCTGGGATGGTCTTCACCTGTCACCTCTAGGCTTTCGGATATTGGCCAAAACATTATCCACACCTTTAGTGCCTTTTTTAGCCATTGCCATACAGACAAACCTTCCAGCATAACAAAAACTACTCAGGACAAGCTAAAGGTGTTACTGCTCAATGCTAGCAGCCTCAACAAGATATGGCACTCTCTGGAAGGTATCCTCACCCTGGAGAATGCTGGCTTCTGTGCAGTTACTGAAACACTTATTTTTATTTATTACATTTGTTTACTGGGTAATGTCTGACTGGGCCAGGAGCCCATTTTCCGTGGAGACCCAGGGAGAAAAGCTCCAAAAACAGTTTCATACTAGAGAAGCTAACAATACTGACAGTATTAACAAAATTAATTATGTACAAGACACACTAACAGTACTAATGACAATAACAATATTAAGTATGTTAGAAACAAATAACAATTTCAAGTTACGGTGTGCACAGACAAATAGTGATTAAAGAAGACATAATATATTGAGGAAAATAACAGTGGTACAGTGGTTACAATATAAGATCAGTATGTTGCATAAGGCATACAATATGTCCAATCGAGCTGCTGAAAAAAATAAATTAGCAATACAATATAGAGAAAGGTGGGAAGAAAAATAGCCATAGGGTAAGGACTAAAGTTAAAAGGAGCAGAGATAGGAGATATAGTTGGGAGTAGGAAGACATAGTCAGGTGTATAGCAGTAGCAAAGCCAATGATTAGCTAGGTATTCTTTTAGGAGTTGTTTAATCTCATGATGGCTAGGATTTTTTGTTATGGGCTGAGGAAGTGTTCCAGAGATTGTCAATTTTGTAAGAATAGAGAGAGTTCCCATGATAGTTGTGGGGATGGGTAACTTTTAGCATTAGTTAGCTAGAATATCTAAGTGATCTGAGATTTATACTGGATTGGAGTAGGTTATAAAGAGCAGTTAAGTTACTAGAATCACTGACCATCCAGCCCAGTACCAAACTCATGGGTGATTTTAACTACCCCTTCATTAATTGGGAGGCATATGTGACCACTAACATGCAAGTCCAAAGATTTATTGATGTTGTAAATTCAAATGCCCTGGAGCAGCTAGTCTGCACTATCACTAGGGGAACAAATATCCTAGATCTGGTACTCCGAAATATGGGAGAATGCTATACCCCCCCCCCCCAGTGTTATGTCTTCACTGGTAAGATCAGATCATAAAGTGGTCTCCCTTGAAATAAAGGTAAAACTAGTCCATCCAACTAACCCCCCCAAACTTTAAGAACTTCTCTAAGGAAAATTACCCCTATTAAGGGATGGCATACCTAGTTTCCAAGCTCCCCCATATCCAGAAAACATAGAAACCTATGCAGAAACATACACAAAAGCCTTGTATGACCATATTAACAACTGCACAGAAATGGCAGTACCAGACCAAAATAAACTCAGGTCAGACCACAAAAACAAGCCACCCTGGTGTTATTAATAGGTTGTACACAACAAAAGAAAGACAATCCTGTCAGGAAGTAAGAGAGAATGTGTACAACAGAGTAGTAAGTCCCTCTTAAGTCTAAAAATGTGAATCAGGCCACTAGTCATGTCTCTGAAAGAAGAATCTTTGGTGAAAAATAGCCTCCAAAGTTAAGGATAACCATAAGGAATTTTTCAGTTATGTCCGCAATATTAAGGACACCACCCAACAATGTGCAGAATTAGTTGTAAATGGCATCACCTATACCCAGTCAGAAGATATAGCAAATTTTCTGGCTGACAAATTCAGCTCATATTTCACCTCCCCATCACCCCCAGTTCTCCCACCAAAAATACTCTCCACCACTCCACTGCCAGTTATTACCAAAGAACAGGTTGCCACTGTGCTCTCTAAAGCTAAAAACATGGTTCAGCGGGGCTTGACAATATACCAGATTGCCTCTTAAAGAGCTTAAATCAGGACCTATCAGGGTCATTAGCATCTCTATTTAACCATAGCCTCTGGACTGGCTTTGTCCCGATAGAGTGGAGAACTGCATAAAAGGGGACCATCTACTGACCCAGGAATTTATATATCCATAAATCTGACTAGTCTTATATGTAAGGTCATGGAGAGAATAATCATGGACCAGATAAATAATGATATAAGAGACACCCAAACACTGGACTTGACCCAATTTGGTTTTGTCAAAGCAGGTCAAGCATACTGAATCAGATGGATTTCTTTGGAAAAGTCACTAAGGCTATGGATGATGGCAAACAGTGCATACTGCCTACTTTGACTTGGCCAAGGCATGTGGCACAATTCTCCACTCAGGGATTATAAATAAACTCACAAAACTGGGCCGATATCCATATGTCACCAGATGGATAGCCAATTTTCTCATAGACAGGACACGTGGTTAAAGTGGGTGAATCCAGATCTAGCAAGTGGCCAGTTACTAGTGGTGTGCCACAGGGCCCAGTACTGGGGCCATTCCTGTTTGGAATATATTTCTCTGAAGTCAAGGCAAATGTGGAATACCTCTGGATGACAAAGTTTGCTGATGACCTTAAGTTGGGGCAATCTTCAAATCCCCCAATAATGTAGATATCCTTCAGGATGGTATAAATCAGAGAAATGATTGCTGCCAGAATCATGGCCTAAAGATAAATGCCAAAAATGCATTATCATACCCTTTGGGAAGTCAAATACCTACCAAATTACAATATCAATAGCACACCCCTTAGAGTAAACACAGAGGTGAGAGATCTAGGTACATAGATAGATGGTAGCCTGAACTTTGACCACCATATGTCCACAGTGGTGAGGAAATCCTTTTATATGGCACATCTTATAAGTAAAGGTATGGCATCCAGATCCAAGAAATTCCCACTGTACTCAGCCCACATTAGACCAATAATTGAGTACAGTGCATCATTTGACATGCACTTGACTAGCACTTTCAGAAGCTGGAGTGACTTCAGAGGTTCCTTACAAAGAAAATGCAGGATGTAAACAACATGAACTATGTGGCTAGACTAAAAGCCCTATCCCTTTACTCTGTCTCCTACTAAGGGGTGACTGATGCCTGACCTACAAGGCACTCACAAGTCCAGTCCTGATGGAGCTGCTACACATCCGCAAGTCAAACAGCAGGAGAGTTACCCAATCTAGGGATCTAAACTTAGCAATTCAAACAAAACATGCTGGAGAGACAGATATGTGGCTCAGAAATTGCCCCTTCTTTGGAACAGGCTTCATATTCACATAAAGCAGAGCCTTTCCCTGGATGTCTTTAAAAGCAATTTGGATCAATGGATGGAGAATTGCAAATTCATTCCTCGGGAAGTGACTATGTCCCTTACAGACAAGAGCAATCTGTAAGATACTCAATGCACAGGCAGAAATCCATGCTATCCTGTTGCCCTCTAGGGCCATATATTTGGTAAAATCAGGTTATACTGGCTAGGCTTGTAAGAGCCCTTAAGCCATTAGCCTAGTAATCTTCTGTGAACCTATGACTTCTCATTTGTCAGCGCTGATTTTATCCCACCCGCTTCACTAACAACAGCAAAATGACTTGAGCTAAAAGTACATCATCTGCAAACAACAAAATCCCTAAATTGTATGTCTTGATGTCCTGTTCCTGAGAAATCAAAAACTGGAGGGAGACAGTTGTGACAGTTGTGTTGGGGTTATTGATGGTAGAATTAATGTTGCCAACAAAACAGCCAACTATTGAAAATGCCATTTGCATCATTTTATACAATCCTGCCCCTTTTACTGTGCTTTAGCGATCCTTATATTCCTACATGATATCTTTGTAATGTAGCATACTGCCTCTACCTACCTGGCTCCGTCTGAACCATTGCACCCATTTTTAAATATGATTCTATTCCAAATTACTAACCAGATTTTCTCTTCTTTGTAAGGAAGCATTTCCGTACAGCTGGAAAACTCATTTTATTATCATCTCAGGCACTTTTTTATGCTCCAGTTAACTTCATGTGCCTCTAGGGGTCCAGTTCTTGGCTCAATCCTGATTCATGACTTTCAGACTTCCTTCATTATAGAGTAGATGACTTATTTTACCTCTCATAAAAAAATATTTTATGCATCCATCACACATGGAAACGTGCAATTCAGACAGAAAGGACACTGCAGACTCAGACCTCTGATTCGGGTTACTAACAGCTAATGGTGCAGTAGCACATGTAAATATTAAGCACGTTAAACTGAACTGAGGTAATTAAGTACCATGGAATCTTTGGACGCAAATGTAAGAATTACAGGCTACGTGCAGAAATAGCACTCTTCCAATATATTTCAGAGCACAGAATAATAAAAAAGTAGTAACAAGTCAAATAGAACAGAGGGAATTTTTCAGATAGGAAAAATGTAATTTTCATTTGTGAGTGCATGTACATGTGCGTGCGTGTGTTTGTGTGTGTGTGTGTGTGTGTGTGTGTGTGTGTGTGTGTGTGTGTGTGTGTGTATACAGATACCCACACACACGTGTGTGTGCATGCATACATATACTCGTGTGTGTGTGTGTGTGTGTGTGTGTGTGTGTGTGTGTATGTGTGTGTACTATATATATATATATATATATATATATATATATATATATAAGTATATATATATATATATATATATATATATATATATATATATATATATATATATATATGTATAAAATGACACATCAACATTCAAAAATATCAATGCACATTAAATTCATTACTCCACAGTGAAAATAAAAAATGGGTAAAACAACAAATCATTGCAATTATAAAAATGAAAATAAATGCTTTCCTTCAAAAAACTTAACATTATCTTCATACATATTTTTGTCTGAATAGTAGTACTATTAAAGGAAAGGGTTTTTAATAAGGTAACCTACAGGGCTGGAGTTAGCGGTCAGTGTCAAGGTTAGGGTAATCACACATGAGTAAGGTGGTACAGGGGGATTTGTCCCCTACTCCACCTTACTAATATATGCTAACCCTGGTCCTGCCCCTAACCACAACCCTATACTCTACCTTAGAAAAACCCTTTTTGTAACACTAGCACTATGACACCCAGATACACAGCACTTATATCATCACGCATGCACAATACTAAATCTAGCTTCTTACCTAGCCTTTACACTAACACTAACCTGTAAACACACGGACTCATAACCCATTCTGTAATGCCCAACCTTCCCCTTACTTACCTTACACACAGCCCTTCTAAATGCATTTGATAACTCCAGTACTTGATGAAAAGTGGTTTGAAAAAAAACACATTCAAATCAGTTTTCATCAGCACTAAGCTCATTCAAAAAAGTGAGTATTCAACTGTATGAAGGCAACACATGCATCTATTATCTGTGTATATGAATGTATGTATGTCTATATATATGTCTATATATATATATATATATATATATATATATATATATATATATATATGTGTGTGTGTGTGTGTGTGTGTGTGTGTGTGTGATGCCCACCACTATTACCAATATGTGATGGACACCAATATCTGATATCCCCACACTGGGCTAGTAATCAAGGAGACTGAATCCTCACCACTGACACTGGAAAGGGATGTGCACTTGGGATACAAACAGATACACTCAGTATTTCCAGATGCAGACCTCTTTGCATCAAGCACAATTTCTCTTAGGAGCACACAGGGAACATACTCAGCCCAGGGTCTGGATGTCTCTATATCTGTCTCCCTCCAGGTCCCCAGTAAGACTCCCCACTAGTACAGCTGTAGGGTTAGGTCCTCAGACAAGTGTCCAAGCCAAGTTATCCAGCACACTCTCTGTAAACAAAGTGCTTCGTATCCCTGCCCCAAGTAGCTGACACACACAATCTTTAAGATTTAATTTTCACACACACACCTGGCGAAGGCTGGCACAGATTACTCACTCTACCAGCTTTGCCCAGAGTATAACGTATATTCACTGCCACCAGTCAGTCATTAAAAGACTCTTAAAAAGGGTATCCAATTATACAGTGCAATATTAATACTAATACAAATGGTAGTAGTTCACCAAGATGGCTAGGCCTTCTGGAGTGACACACACAGTGTCACCAACTAAATAAAAGTACACTCAAAGTTTAGATACTTTCTACAAGGACCAGCCACAATAAACATTTAAATATATTTATTAACAAATAATAAAAGATCGTGAAAATATTGAATATATATTTACAGTAAACCACAGAGTTCATATCACAGAAAATATTGAAATTAACATAAATGGATAGACATACATATAAAGAAAAACACTCTCTAAACTAAGCTTAACCATATTCCTGACTAAATCTAAGAGAATTATTGTTCCCTAGTTAACTTGCTTACTACCGTGGGGCAAGATGCTGTGGGTGAGGGTCTTTCTAGTTAGGCTTCCTGAAACAGAATACTCAATACTCTGAAATTTCTCTTTGTAATATCTAAAATATAATTTCCAATAGGGCTGGCAGAATGACCTCATCTGGTCACCTCACTCTAGGTTCTCTCAATATTCCTTTGAAGCTGAGGCAGGAATTTAGCATAGATGTCTACAATAAACATCTAAATGTTTTTGGCAGTGCCCTGGAGTTTCCCCTCTTTTACTGGGCTAATGAACAAAGGCTTCTCCTAGATGCAATGTCTCCAGTCTTATTCATCACTGTGGAGTACCGTTTTAATGGTTTAACAGCTCATTTACATTTCCCTTATTTTTCTTAAAATAAACCAGCTGGTTAACCTTTTGCTGTCCCAGTATTATCTATTAAAACATATACATTTAATTCAGTTACAATTATACATGTACATTTCTTTTCATTCCAGCAGGGTGCACTGTTGATACATTTTAACACAAGCAAACCTCACAAATACATTTTCAGCACAAGCATCTGTACAAAGCAGTATGATATACAAATGACATACAGTTCTAATACATTTGTAACACAAGCATCTTGTATAAATCAGATTGATATTCAAAGGACATATCATTCTTTACAAAACTCCAGCTGGCTATGGTTGCACTTGCCCATATCATCTCATCTCCAACCCCTCAAAGACTCAAGCTAGTTTTTGAAGTGACCCTTAAAAAACATGGCTTGAGAGAAATAAACTTATCTGGGAATGTGTTACCCATTCCCAATCCTGAGAGCCCATCTGCATTGGCATTGCTGACCCAACTACTGTGTTGTACTGTCATGTCATATGCCTACAATCCTAAGCTCCACCTTAGTAACTTGGCATTTTGCTGGCTCGCTCCCTATAGCCATAGATCCTCCTCAGACTCCTCCTGCCTTCTACTGCAAATATTCAGCACAAGGGCCTCCCTGTCATGGTAAGGTTTCATCATGTTAACATGGTACAGTCTCTGCCCCTGCCTCCTATCTATCAGTTCTACCATGTAGTTAACATCACTGACCTTCCTTGTCACCATGTAGGGTCCCTCCCAAGCTGCCCACAGCTTATTGTGTCTGACAGAAATGAGCTGCATCACCTGGTATCCTACAGCATACTCTCTGGCTCAAGCATTCCTGTTACACTAGACCTTTTTCTGCTGTTGGGCTCCTGCCAGGTTCTCCTTGGCCAAGCCCATGAGTTCCCTAAGCCTTGCCCTAAGGTTTAGGACATATGCCACAACACATACCTTGTGGGATACACACTCACCCTCCCACTCATCATGAATCAAATCTAGAGGTCTCCTCACCCTATGCCCATACAGCAACTCAAAGACTGAAAAATCTGTGGATTCCTGGGGTACTTCTCTATAAGCAGACTCTTAAACTGGTCTGCAAATGCCCGTTGATAAACCTGAAACTATACAAATACCAAATTGCCTGTTTAATAAAGCGTTTCATTAAAGCCGACAAATCACTGTCCGATAAACCTCAACCCAGTGAAACACATTCCATTTTATATAGATTAATAAATATAGATATGGATAAACAGATATATAAAATCAATGGGTGCATATAAACTTACTCAATAAATAAACAACCAACAGCAAACTTATCAATGTATACCCAACCAACTCATAAATCATCACAATCCTTACTTGTTGACTGCAGACAAGGGCAATTAGTGACAGCAAATAATATGTCTGCCTATAATTAACAAAAAAGACACAAAACACATATGTTTATGTGAGGGCTTTGACCCCTAACTCCCTTATTTATATATACTAACTCCATGATCAGGCAAACATGGAAATTATTTGGAAATAACTGAAAAGCCCCACACAGTGAATCACTACAACAAAATAGAAACTGCATCGGCAGTGATTCTGAGTACAAAGTACTACCTCTGACAATTTCAAGGTATCACATACAATTTTTGTCTGTACTACCCTTTATAGAGGAAAACCTAGTTGAAGCCACAATCACAATCCTTACTTGTTGACTGCAGACAAGGGCAATTAGTGACAGCAAATAATATGTCTGCCTATAATTAACAAAAAAGACACAAAACACATATGTTTATGTGAGGGCTTTGACCCCTAACTCCCTTATTTATATATACTAACTCCATGATCAGGCAAACATGGAAATTATTTGGAAATAACTGAAAAGCCCCACACAGTGAATCACTACAACAAAATAGAAACTGCATCGGCAGTGATTCTGAGTACAAAGTACTACCTCTGACAATTTCAAGGTATCACATACAATTTTTGTCTGTACTACCCTTTATAGAGGAAAACCTAGTTGAAGCCACGATGTCAGTTGTTTTGAGAGATGAAGCTTTTACTTTCCACCTCAAGCCACATTAGTGAAGAAGGTATCCCCGAATTAGTAGACTTACATCTAAGCCACGTACATTTCAAACATGCAGAATGGAAAGATAAAACATTAATTAGAGAAAGACAAAATATAACTAAGGATAGAGAGAAGATTATCAACAAAATACTTCATATTTTAAATTACAACTCCACTTGTATAGATCATAGGTTCATAGGTTCATAGGTGGGTACTAGGCTATCTGCCCGAAGGCATTTATAAGCCTAGCCAGAATGTGTTGGTTTTTGCCATCCCCTTAGATTAGTTCCCTATACTTCTGTCCAGCAGAGCCACTGAAGTGATCCCCGAGGTAAACTTTTTGTTTCCCATCCACTCGTCAAGGTTTCATTTGAAGAGTGTTAGCGAGGAACTCTGCCTAATATAGATCGGAATCTTGTTCCAAAGCATGGAAAGTCCCTGAGACAGGAATCTATCCCTCCAGCATGGCCTATTTATTGTTGTGGTGAGGTTTAGATCCCTACAGCGTGTGGCTCGAGGGGATAAGGTTTTCTTTAGGTGGAGCATGTCCATCAATTCTGGGTTGGACATGGCCTTGTATGTCAGGCAGAGATCACCTCTGAGTAAGCGGTATGCAACCAAGTACAACTGGAGTTTCTTCAGTCGAGATGCATAGGGCATCTGCTTGAGGCCATTGATCCTCTTGGTGAGGTACTTCTGTGGTCTTTCCAGCTGTTGCAGGTGTCTTGTAAGGACAACCCAAATGGGGCGTTGTACTCTAAGATGGGTCTGATGAGTGATGAGTAGAGGGGCACAATGACCTCTTTTGATCTGGATGCCAACCTTTTTGTGATTAGGTGGGCCACGTAGAAGGATTTTCTAACCACTTTGGCAATGTGATTATCAAAGATGAGATTACTATCTACTTGGGTCTCCAGATCCCTTATTATGTCTTCCATATTTAGGGGGCTACCACCTATGTGGTAGTTTGTGGGTACTTTGTTTTTTCCAAAGGGGATGACTATGCACTTTTTGGCATTTAGCTTGATGCCATGATTTTGACACCAGGTATCCATCTCAGTGAGACCCTTTTGGAGGATGTCTGTGTCAGCCGGAGAGTCAATTATAGCCCCTAGTTTGCAGTCATCTGCGAACTTGGTCAGCCATAGTCCTCCTGTGCTTGCCTGTACCTCTGAGAAGTATATGCCAAATAGGAGGGGTCCTAGGACTGAGCCCTGGGGAATGCCACTTGTAACCGGTTTAGAGTCAGACCTAGCTCCCGCAACTCTTACCATGTGGGTTCTGTCCATGAGCCAGTTGGCAACCCATCTTGTGCTGTAGGGGTTTATGTTCAGGCTGGTGAGCTTGTCTATAATACCAGAATGGGGAATGGTGTTGAAGGCATTAGCGAGGTCTAGGTAGGCTGTGTGTACCATCTTTCCCTCGTCTATAGTCTTGGCAACTGTCTCAAAGAAGTCCACCAGGTTTAGGAAGCATGATCTGCCCTTAACAAAGCCAAACTGGGTAGGGTCCAGTGTTTGAAGGTTCCCAATGTCTCTGTTAATGAGTTCCATGATGATGCGCTCCATAGCCTTGCAGACCAAGCTAGTCAGGCTTATATGGCGATAGTTCCTGGGGTCTGTTGTGGCTCCACCTTTGTGGAGCGGAATAACCATTGCTGTGCGCCACTCTATGGGTATGTAGCCTGTGGAGAGGCTGAGTTTGAACAGTGTGTTTAGGTGAGGGGTTAGTTCGTCTTTGAGCTCGTGTAGGACAAAGCCTGGGACACTGTCCAGTCCCACTGATGCTGAGTTTTTGGCTTTGGAGAGGGCTGTTTTAACCTGAGTGTCTGTGATTTTAGGGACTCTACATTCTTCTGGTATGGTTATAGGCCCTTTTGGGGATGAGAGGGGGGTGAAGTTTGCGCTGAACCTGTATGCCAGGATGTTGGCGATATCGGTCGGTTCAGTGTATTTTGTGCCATTCTACACTAACTCTGAGCAGATCTGAGCATTGCCACTTAGATTCTTGACATAGCTAAAGAATGCCTTGTGGTTATCTTTGGAGTCCTTGGCAATTTTTCTTTCAAAGCTCGCCTTGGATGATTTTTATGAGGGATCGTAGTTTCTTGCTGATAATGATCAGGGATGTCTTCCCTTCTTGGGATTTTACTCTTTTCTGTACTAGATTCCTCCTTCTATTGTATAGCTTGTTTATGGCAGGAGTCCACCAGACTGGTTTCCTTATCTTGGAGGAGTGAGTCTTGGCTTTTATTGGGATGGCATGATCCATGAATTCTTGTAGCTGCCTGTAGAATGCATTAGTAAAGGATTTTCCAGCTTGGACAGTGTTATCCATCAGGATGGGGGCTTTGAAACTTTCCACGTTGGTCTTAAGTAACGTGAAGTTTGCTTTTGAAACGTTTTTCCTGGTGACTTTCTTGTCCGGTGGGGTGGGAGTGGAATATGGATATCCAAAGTGATTTGTTTATGGTCAGATCTAACCAGTGAGGGGTTGACCTCTGGTGTGGAACACCAGGTCACCCATGTTGGTGATGACCAGGTCCAATATGTTGTCACCTCTGGTGGGAGTGTTGACCAGTTGAACCAGGGCATTTGTGTTTATAAATTCTAGGAAAAGTTGGATTTTCTCCATACTGAGGAGTGCCTTGAGTGCATGCATTTTGAGGTTTAGACTTCTGGCATTGAGAAGCATTACCCTCAGTTTTTTGTTACTTGTGCTATTTATGGTGGTGGGTTTGTCTTTTGAGCCTTGCCTAAAAAAGGCACTATGGGGATCATTAATTTATTTATGGGTATTAAGCAAAGTAAGCAGAGTAAGCAAAGATAATAAGGAAGTTCTGCATCAAATGTTACTGACAAATCCTTATAGCATAAGTACTGAAGTTAGCTGACAAAACAAACATGTCAGGAACTCAGCTGGGGATAGACAAACCTAAGGTAAGAATTCTAGCCAGTTTTGCCCAGTATAATGAAAGAAATACAAAATATCTACACATCATATTTGGAAGATAATAAAACTGCATCTCATCCTTGATTCAAGAATCCATTATTTCCAATATCTGTTATAGAAGCAACATTTGAGCACCTTGCTGTGGATATTGTGAAGCCACTAGCAATGGGTGTCTAGTGGTAATAATGGAATATACTACAAAACGTCCAGGAGCTGTACCATTACACAAGGCTAATGCTAGGTGTACTGCCAGAGAGCTGGTACTATTAATTCTCTGGAGTGGGTATCCTAAAGAGATACTCACCAAGCACACCCTTTATGTACATCAGTGTACCCTCTAGAGACAGCAGGATTAGTAGAAATTTTACTAAAACACCAAAATTCATGTTAAAAAAAGTAACTGGTTCAGATTGGTAAGACATGGGTTGAGATATAACCCTACTTGCCATTTGTGTTAGATATCCACATCTCCTCAGGCAACTTCCTCCACAAGGCAGAGCCCATGGACATTAAATTGTGTTCTGTCACTGAAATAGAGGGAGCTGTACCACAAGTCACACCTCTGAGAAGTGGTCCCTTTGGGGACATCCTAATGAGATTTTTGTTATAGTGCAATTTAAGCAAATCTAACATGAAGACCCTAGCTGCATATTAACTTAAACTAGCCAGATAATTCCCCACTTTGTGCAGGAAAGTGGCTGTGGCATCTCCTGTTGAGATGTTGTCCTTATATCTAAGGACCACTTGCCCAACTGGTCACTGTCCATTCACTTGATAATTAAATCATACTGTATAAACCAATTACTTCCCACCCCTGGCTCCTTTGTCTCTGCAGTCAATAGCTGGAACAAAACATGTTTTACTTTGTGCTTCCATGCTAGTAGCTGAGCACCTGGTATAAATGGATTGTTTTCTGTTTTGCTCTTTTACCCTACCCCTAATTTCCACCCACCCTACCTTATTCAAGCATTATACTACCCATATCTACTTATCACCTGTGACATCTAATCCTTATACCTCCCCAAACTACTTTCCTACTATCATAGGATCACTGTTGTTTATGTCTATTCAGCTGTTTCCAACTTCCATCTAATAGTTAGCCTAATTCCCAACACCCTTACTCCCTCCGATGCTCTGCTTTATATCTGGTCCTTGCATTCCCTGTTGCTGACAGGACCTCTGAGAAAATTATTAACAAAATCCATCCTTCATTCATCTCATTACTCCCATCCCATAGAATACAGACTTACTTATACACCTCATTCATCATAGTACCACTTTGCCACTCTTACCCTCTTCATACTTCCACTCCAGTATAACATCCACTCAGCACCTTACCCTCATTCCAATGACTTTTGGGCATACTCTGCATTATCTATTTACCCAGTTTAGCACCCCTGTAATTGCCATATTATACTGCCATCCACACTCCAACGTATCATTCACCTGGCTCAATGTCTCACTTGTCCACTTTCTGGTTCCTGTTACATTTAACTATCATACTCCTGTTTTCCACAACCAGAACTTAATTCATTTCATTCCATTGACTTCTACTTTGCCAACACTTTACCACATAAAAATGATCCACCACACCTCATATTAATCTTATCCCTAACTTTATTGGCACACATTAGAGCCCATTACCAACAACTTTCCTTCAACAATAAATATTATACTGCAGCAAAAAAACTTCATTCAGAACTCCTCTGACTCCTACAGTTTTATCTCTCCAACTTTCTACCACATCACCTTCATTGATCTCTTCAAAAACAAATGCTCCCAACAAAGCCAAGGATATATAAAATAGAATTAAATCTCAAAAATGAATATAAATTGCTCCACCCTTATCATCACATAAACCTAGCCCTAAAACTGAGCAGAGTTATTCACCCAAACCCTGGACCAGCCCAAACACCACCATTTCTAAGTACTATATACAAATCTCTTCCATAAACAGTCTCACTACACCTTTCAAATCTCACAGGTCTGCAACTCTTATATGTGGATCTTCATTGAATCTCTAACAAACGGCCCAGTTTCCATGCTCTTATAACCTACTACTTCTCAGACTTACTTGTAACCACCAAACACTAGTAAAGAAGGAAACTACAGCCAATGAAATTATTCATTCTGATTTCAGTGTACTTACACTAAAAATAACAAAACAAAAAACACAGGCAGAGAAGCAATATATTACAAAAATACACTGGAACTCTCACCTTACCCTCATTCTGCTCCTAATTTCAAATATGTATGAGTGTTCATCTCCAGGCTTAAACTCAAAAGCCGTAAAAATCTAGCCATAATAGGAGTATATACAGTCCCTTGGTAATAATATCCCTTTTCTAGAAGACCTCCTTTACTGTGAAATTTCCATTATATGAAAAGAAGCCATCATTATCATGAGTGATATTAACACTGACTGAATATCAATCAACACTGAAGACACCTCTAATGCAACACTGTTAACACTGACTGAATATCAGTCAATACTGAAGACACCTCTAATACAGCTCTTCAGATTCTCCCAACTAATTTGGGTTCCCAACTGGACATCATGCAGCATCAGCTATAGACATATCTTAGAAAAGATTCTCATATCCACACCCAGAAAAAGTGCTTCCTATGGGCACTACCTGACACACTAAGTAATCCAACCCCATGCCTAACCAACCAAAGAAAACAGAAAAAGCCTAGAAAACTTAGTCATGAAATAAAACACCAAAAACTCTTTAGCATTACAAATGTCTCAGAAACCAAACCAAACAATGTATTACGAATTATAAGAAATCTTTCTATACTAATTTCCAAAAAACACACTCAACATCAAACCCTAAACTTTTCTGGGCTTCAGTAAATACACTTCTAAACCTTGATAAAACTACTTAACTAATACATTCCACACCAGTTCAAGCCACAAACATTACGACACATTTCAACCATTTCATCCAGTCAACTCTTTACTTAAAACAATAGCTTTATAAACCTCCAGGTTCCACCATCAACAGAAAATTCTACAAATACATTCAGTTTTATTCCATTTCCTACATCAACTATCGAAACAAATCTAAAGAAACTGAAACCTACTACCATGATCTTTAATCAATTACCAGCCAAATATTTTCAAATCCCTGCTGATGTTCTTGGCCACCCTAACCATGTATTAATAAATCATTCAAACAAAGGTATGTCTCAGCACTCTGGAAAAGTCCTACGTTGTACCTCTGCACAAAGGTAGCACATCTATAGACATTACTAATGACAAACCCATAACAATAGTACCCTTCCATCAAAAAATTGTAGAAAGACTTTATACAGTCACAATTCATTAATTACATATGGGAAAACAATCTCTTTTATCTCATACAGCATGGTTTCAACCCTAACCACTGCACTACTAAGCTTCATTGACATAGTAAATCTCAACAGAAATGCCAATAATCTCATCTCCACAATATTTCTTGACTTTTCTAAAGCTTTTGAAGCAGTCTGCCAACACCACCTCCTATAGAAACTCTTCTCCTTAGGTCTTGCCAAATCTTCACTACCTTGGTTCTTCAGCTTCCTGTCCCACAGGGAACAGGCTGTCACAATTACTACTAATATGCAAACTGCTCCATAATTCAGAAAAATTCCCATCTGTAAATGCCTTCATTCAGTCCTATTCCCTAAACATAACCTTGCTCTATAAAGACAAATCCTTACTCATCACAACTAAATCTAAAACCACTCTAGGTGATTCATTGTTCCTAGGTGTATACTAATTTAACGATCACAAGGGCCCTTATAAGCCTAGCCATGCAACCCAAATGTGTCCCACAAATCTGATTTATACAGGGGGTGATTTACTGACTGTCTGTCTATCAGAGACATAGGAGTCAGACCAGGGGTGAATTTCTGATTATCCATCTATTCGTCCAAGTTGTGCTTAAATAGGGATAAGAAGGAACTCTGCTTCACATGGATGGGAAGCCTATTAAAGAGAATGGGAATTCTCCGAGAAACATCTGTCTCCCCAACTTGCCCTTTTTTTGTCACAAGCAAAAATTAGGTGTTTTAATCTAGTAGTTCTGCTGCTGTTTGTTTTGCAATTGTGCAAAAGGTTCATCAAAATAGGGTCCAGAGATGCCTTGTATGCCAGGCAAAGGTCGCCGCTCAGAAGTCTGTATGACATTGAGTAAAGAGACAGGCTTTGAGATGATCAGAGTAGGACATTGTGTTCAATCACTGTATTCTTTTTGTAAGGAACCTTTGTGGACATTCCATTTGCTGTATGCGTCTGGTCAGGTACATGCTAAAGAGGGCATTATACTCTATGATGAGTCTGATGACAGCTGAGTGCATTGGTATGATGACCTCCCTGGACCTTGATGCCATGCACTTGTTTAGTTTAAGTTGCACAATATAGTAGGATTTTCTTTCTACCTTGGACAGATGTTGGTCAAAGGCTAGGTTACTTTCTACATGATTTCCAAGATTCCTTACTAGTGAATCAATGTTTAAGGGTGCTTTCTTGATGATGAAGTTACTTGGGGTGGCAGACTTTCCAAAAGGTACTATAATGTATTTCTTGGTATTGCGTTTCAAACCATGGCTTTGGCATCAAGGGTTTGTCTGTATTAGATTTTCCTGAAGGGTGTTCCTATCTCCGAGGATTCAATGACTGCTCCCAGTTTGCAATCATTTATGAACTTGGTTAGCCGGAAGCCTTTGACATTGGTTTTGACATCCTAGAAGTAAATGCCAAAGAGAGTGGGTCTAGCACAGAGCCCTGGGGGACTCCACTAGTGACCAGCCTCTTTGTGGAGGTGGCCTCACCAATTCTATTCTCCTGTATCATAAAAAGTGAGCCAGCTAGCTATCCAGCATGTTATAAAGGGGTTTATACCTAGCTCCGTAAGTTTGTTGACAATGCCCGAGTGGGGTATTTTATAAAATGCCGTAGCCAGATCTAGGTAGACAGTGTGCACTGTTTTCTCCTCATCCATTGCCTTAGAGTCCTTTTCAAAGAAGTCCACCAGATTCAGTAAGCATGAACTTCCTTTGACAAAGCCAAACTAGGATAGATCCAGTGTCTGGAGGTCTCCTATGTCCCTGTTAATAATTTCCATGATAATTCTTTTCATGGCTTTCCAAACAAGACTTGTCAGACTAATTGGTCTTTAGTTTCCAGGATCTGTTGAAGGTCCTCCCTTATGTAGGGATGACTGCTGTATTCCTCCATTCACATGGCACAAAGCCTGTTTTAAGACTACAGTCAAATAATAAATACAGGGGTACAGATAAGTCATATTTTAAACTATTCAGAAGATATCGTGGGATATTATTGGGGCCAATTGAGGCCTTGTTCATAGCTTTAGTGAGTGCAACCAGTACATGCTCCCTAGTTGTAGTTGGAAGGGTTATGTTTGAGGGTATTATTAGGAAGACTGTTGGGGGTGAGGGTGGGGAGTAAAGTTGGAACTGAATTTGTCAACTAGCAGGTTCGCTATATCTTCAGGCAAAGTGAATGTGGCACCCTTAACCACCAGTTCAGCACATTGCTGTGTGCTACCCTTGAGGTTTCTGATAAAGCTGTAGAAGACATTATGGCTAAATTTCAACTGGGAATCTATTTTATCCTCAAAGTTGGCTTTGCTTGATCTAATTAGCCCGCTTAGTTGCCTATTTACTTTGATAAGAGAATTGTTATCTTTATGAGAATTGCCCTTCCTGATTTTTAGTAATCAAATAAAAACACAGTGGTAGCAAGACTCAGACAGAAGTAAATAAAAACCAAACCAAAAGTCTGCCAAGGAGAATGTGCTGATAATTGAATAGCGAAATCACGGGATCCACTTGTACTTACATGAAGCCAGAAAATTACCAGAATGTATACTTAACACAAACGTTTATTTGAGATTGACAAAGTTGAGTACTTTTGTCCTACTGACATAAAGGATTTAATCAGAACTAAAGATTGGTGCCAAATAACTGGTAGTTATATAAAGGTCAAACACTGATTAAATTAATTTGGTCCACCCACAGTGCATCATCTTAAAGGACCAAACCCCGTAAAATATAAGAATATTCATACAAGTCAAAATACAAACAATTGCATAAAAAAATACATCCAGAAAAATAATAAAACAATGTACACAACAAAAGCTAGGTATCGATATATAAATGTTACAAAGGAAAAAGTTTAATTCCTGACTTCCTGATTTTTCTATTTTTTTTCCTTTTATTGTCTATCCTGTTTAATTTGGGTTGCCACCAGGGTGGTTTGCTTCTGGGGCTAGTCCTGGACTTATTTCTGGAAGGTACAACAGCCTCTCTGTGGCCATTGACGATGATTGTACAGAGTTTCTGAGAGTAATTCAGCATAGGCTACTGTGTTTTTGGGACTTGGAGGGACACTGAATTTTGACAGACCATCACTTAACAAAAGGTAATTTGCCTTGGAATAGTTCTTAACTGTTACTGGTTTTAATGGATAACAGAGTAGGTTTTGATTTCAAAGGAAACAGCTTTATGGTTGGACCTTACCAGGGAGGATGAGACACTGGGGGGGGCGGTTGCAGCATTTTCTGATATTTGTGATCATGAGGTCCAGTATACTGGAGCCTCTAGTGGGCGTTTTCACTATTTGGCCAAAGGTGTTTGTATTTATGAAGTCCGGGAATCTCTGTGCAAGTAGATATGAGGCCATGTAGGACTCCCAGTCTATAGAGGGATACTTAAAGTCTCCCATGAGTAGGGTGTTAGATTTGAAGTTAAGTGTCTCCAGCAGGCCCAACTATGCATTGTGAGCTTATTGGGACATGAAGAGTGACCTATAGCTGCCTAGGATATAGTATGGGATTTGTCTGGCAGCACATCATCCTGTTTTACCCCTCCTATAGGTGCGGTTGTTATGATGTATATTGAGACACCTCCACATTTAGCCCTTGTCTGTGCAGCTGTTGGTCTAAAAGTGTGGAAGGCATTGAAACCATGCCCTGCTGGGTACTATGTGCTGCTTTTAACCAGTAACTGCACAGATGTCTCTATTATATTTGAGTGTGGGGAGGGCGAAGGAAGCGAAGGGAGGGAGTGTAGTTTCTTTTTTTAGGCTCCTGGCATTGAGCAGTAACACTTTTTAGTTCAGTTGAGTTGATTTTGCTATATCGGTAGGTTTGTCAATTTGGCATTTTTTGATAAAGACACTATGGAGGTGGATAAAGTTTTAGCCAGTATTCGAAAGCCTAGAGGGGAAAGGTGCACACCATCCTTGGCAAAATGACATGGTCCATTGACCATGTCCCCCCAAGCAGACAAATATTGCTTCACCTTACAATGACACCTGAAAGATAACCAGTTGTTGAAATCAATTGTACCCTATCTATGTATGAAAAAATGAAACACTAATCCCTCCAGTGGTATGGTGGGATAAAACCCTAATTACAGCCCAGTCAACCTTGGTTTGATTAGCAGCTCAGGTGACTGACAGACTGGTGGGAAGAGATATGAATTAATTAATAATGCTTCCTTAGGGGGTAGGGCATATAAACACAAAAAATCTTCCCAGTTTTTACTCAGAGATGGCCAAGCTGCCACAATGACCTTAGGATTCATGACCAGCCCCAGCAGTATGACAGTCATTCTGGGGGTTGTAGGGGATAAAGCTGGTTAACCCATTATGGATGTAGAACCCTGGGGGCTGGGCCAGTTACATTATGACCCAAGGAGGACAAAAAAATAGAACTCTATCCCAGCTCCATCGACACTGCTCAGCTCTTTACATCCTTTAAATCACAAATGAAACCGCACCTTATGAACTCATGGCTTTGTACATGCCTAGCCCCAGAATAGAGTCAACACACCATAAACATTTTAAACACCATTTCTTAAATCATATCTCTGAGCACTCTACTTCAGGTTACTCTTCCTCCGATTTCCTTCAACATCTAACAGCTACTCTACTTTCTTACATATTTACCACACCGATCTTTTTACATCTCCTACCATCCCTAATTGAACTGAATCCACACTTTGTCTAAGCACTTCTCATACCTTCCTTTACTTTTTCCAGCATAGGAATAATAATGTGGACTACATCTGTTAAATTTGAGTGACTTGTACTTCTGTTTGGATGTACAAACTGCAGCATTCATAATGACACAAAAGCGTATAACCGTGTCCTTAATACGTGTAACTAGCTCTGTTATCTTTCAAGGGTATATGTTTTTTTCACGCTATTCAAAAACCGTACCATGTCCGAAAGCCTTGTAACTTATGTTTGTTTACTATGCATTATTATGATTGTTGGGACTTTTCTACCTGGGCCTCCATTGAAAATGGGTCTTTGCCCAATCGAACTTTCCCAAAAACAAATGGCAATAAATTAATAAATAAATTGTGATAAGACACCTGTCACATGCTTTGGCTGGATTTACCTTATCTGAACACTTGTATGACAGGCATCTCAGAAGACTGCCTGACATTTAAGAGAGCAAGAGAAGACACCATTTTAATAGAATAGAACACAACACTAATTTACAGCCCAAACTAAAGCTGGTCATGCCCAAGGTAAAGGACTAATGCATGAAGCCCATGAAATGCAACACTGAGTCTGGAATAAGAATGCCAGACTTATTTAAACCAGTGGTATAAGTACTAGCATGCTCCACTGAAAACAAAGTTTTGTCTAAATGGCAACTCCCCTTTGAGGTGATTAAATGGCTATGTGATGCCCCTCCTCTGGGTTAGTGATCAAGAAGCCTCAATCCTCACCACTGACACCAGTATGGAACATTCACAGTGAGAAAAATAGACACACACATAGTATTTTCAGATGAAGCTGTCTTCACCAAGTACAACTTCCCTTAAGAGCACACAGGGAATGCACACTCCACTCCTGGGTCTGGGCTTTCTCTCCAGGCCCCAAATAAGACTCCCACTGACCACTACAGAACTGAGTCCTTAGCTGGGTGTTCCAAGCCAAGTCCTCCACCACCCTCTCTATGAAATCAGTGCTCTCGGTGTCCCTGTTCAAAGTAGCTGTCACGCACACTCTTTTTGAGATTTGATTTTCACACACACACACACACACACACACACACACACACACACACACACACACGCACACACACACACACACACACACACACATATCCACCTGGGAAAGCCTGGCACAGCTTACCTACTGTGCCACCTCCACCCAGACTATAAGGTGGATCTGCTGCCACCAGAACACCCAAACCCAGCTACTTTAAGGATCTTACCGGGGTATCCAATTAAACGTATTAAAATTAATACTTATACAAATGGTAGTGTTTAACCAAGCAGCAGGACTTTCAGGAACGTGGAGCCACAGTGCCACTAAATAAATGCAAGTACTCTCAAAGGTTAAATGTTTTCTAAAAGACCAGTTAAAAAAAAGGTTTAAATATATTTAATAATAAATAATAAAAGAAAAAGATGAAAATACTGAATATCTAGTTACAATAAACACCAGAGTTTCAATCACAGGAAATATATATTAAAAAAAAAAAAAAAAAAAAAAAACAACACCAATGGAAAGACTCAGTTACAAAAAAAAATACATTTAGCTAATCTCATTATATTTTTTTCTAACTGACTGGAGAATTACTGTTCTCTAGTTACTTGCTGAAGAAAGACAAGATGAATGTAGATGAGTGTCTTGTCAGGTCCAAAGACAGAGTGCACACCTCACATCTCTCACTAGTATTCAAATACAGTTTCAGTTCTGGCTACAGAGTGACATCACATCTGGTCACCTGACTCTGTGGTTCCCACACTACCGTTTCACTAGAAACCAAGCCAGGATCAAGCACTGATGTGTCACAATACACATATAGAACTTTAGCTAAGGTTTATTACAGCATCTGGAAACTATAAAACAATTCTAACACTTCTATCCTTCCAGCAGAAACTAACAAGCCATTATCTGGCACCCCAGGGTAGGAATTAGTTCACCACTAAGGACAACAGAACAGGATCCCAGCCCAGGCTTTTCACAGACATTGCATTTCTAGCTGTATTCAGACCTGTGAGATAAAATCTTTATGGCCTAAACCAAGTCATTTAATTTCAGGCTATTTGTCTTAAGATTAAGCATCCTATGTTAAAAAATATACATTTCATCAGTTACAACAATACAGTTTGACATACATGTATATTTCTTTTCTGTCCAGCAGGACCCACTGTTGTTACATTTTTAACACAAGCAGATTTACAAATACATTTTAATGTAAGCATTTGTATAAATCAGTCTGATATTCAAATGACATATAATTCTTTACATAAGTCCAGCTAGATATGCTGACATACATTACATATGCACTGCCCTTCTCTTCCTGACACAGCTGGCACTACCTCACATCATCACAGGCTAAGTACAGTGAATGACAAAAATTAAACAACCACAAAAGAGATACATAGTGCTAATGTACTAAGGCCATGCAAAGAACTAAATTAAGCTGAAATTCATTCAAAAGAGACCAAAGAATCTCTACGTGAAGTATAGCTAGAGGAATCCATGTCATAAGAACAAATGAAGAAGAAAACAAGAACTCTACTATTATGACTGAAGAGTGTTATCAAAAATATCTGGGGAAGTAAACTCAGAGGTATAGTTAGCTATTCTGGTGCCAGGTGCTGTCCTCCTCAGACATGTGGACCAAAAAAACAAAAAGCTGTTTTTCATTTAAATTGCTTGCTACATTTGTAGTAAGCAGCTGTTACAGTTTATACCAACATGGAGTGCTAAAGCCGTTCAGTTCAGACTGCAAATGCATTACTGGCATTCATTTCTAAATGTAATGCACCGAGGCCTGAGTGGCATTGGATAACTGCACCCTTTAACACTTGTCGCTTGGGTTAGCTACCTCCTTTGCCCCAGCCTAGATAAATCTCTGACTAAACTGATATAAAATAACACAGAGACAGTTACAACATAATACTGAGACAGTTAACGTTATATTGTGACAACATCAGAGAAACAATTAGTAAAAGAAGAAGGTCAACAAATGGTCAAAATTAGGAGTAACAGAGGAGTCATAAAGTGCATGGAAAAGCCAAATAGTGCTAGTTCTTAAACCTGATGGAAATATCAAGTTTTATATGGACTTTAGAAAAGTGAATGCAAAAGGAATATAAGCAGGGCACGGTTGAAGTCAACTATCTGGGTATCTTATAGGAAGATGGAGGGTAAAATCATAACCAAAAAAAAAGCAGAAACTATAAAAAAAAAGACTTACACCTTCTAAAAAAACAGGTGAAAGCATTGGATTAGTTGGGTTTTATAAACAATATATACATAATTAAGCAAATGTTGCTTCCCCTTTGACAGATCTTAAAAGAAAAACAAGAGAGAGAGAAAGCATCTAGCAAAGTTGAGTGTATTCCTGATGTACGTAGAACATTTACTGAAATGAAAATACTGATATGTTCATGTTCTGAATGACTGTTAGTGACTCCTGATTTTACTAAAGAATTTATTTTGTATCCAGGTGCATCAGAAGTACTTTTGTGAACTGCATTATCCTATGATATTCAGGGTGAGGAGCACCAAATGTGCTACATCATTCCAATTTAGTAATGCAAAGAATAAGTACTAAGACACTGAAAGGGAATACGTGGCTCTGACAAGGGCCTGCTGTTCTCTGAAAGGCTACCTGTTAGACAGACAGTTTAATCTAGTGACAGATCATGTTCCATTACATTAGCAAAGTATAAAGTAGGATGTCAGTACAAAGTTACGCCACTCGGCACTGTCACTCCAACCTGTTCTGTATATTGTCACCCACAGACCTGGACTGGCTAATAAGAATGCTTAGGGATTGTCTTAAGTTTTACAGTCCATCTGTATTTGTCCAGTGGGGGGGGGGGGGGGGGTAGCTGTGTGACATTTGGCTTATAGAAAATGTGGAATGTCTTTAATTGTGTGTAAATTGTAACTTTTATCTTTGAAATTCTCAACAATACTTGGTGAGGGTATTGATTGTATTAGATAGGATAATGGAAAACTATATGCTGTAGCCTGGAAGCAGAAAATCAGGAAGTTACCTCCCAAACAGGAGGATCAATGTGCATTTGAGCAGGGGGCCAGCAGCTCCATCTAAAGATCCATGATAGCTGGAGATGGATTGTGCATTCAGAGTCTATGTTATATATGGCCTGAAGAAAGATCAGGGCAAGAGTTTGTGCAGTGCTAGAATGAAGGCCTAAATGAAGCCTGCAGCTGGGAACTGTGACCTACAACTTGGTTGCTGGAAAAGCTATGTAGGACTAAGCCTGTAAGGAATAACTTCTACAGACTGAGAACTGGTGTCTAAGATGCTGTGCAAATAATGTAAGACTGCTCAGATTAACTTTGTAAAGCCAAAGAGGTCTGTTTTCATTTCCTCTTTAAAAGTAAACGTATTTATGCACCTATATATATATATATATATATATATATATATATATATATATATATATATATATTAGTACAGAGTCTGTTATATTTTTATATCAGAATTGCTGTTTTAATGTTAATGTAGTGTGTATACATGATATAGTATAGTAAGAACTCAATGAGAGGGTATATAGATTAGATAATACCATAGCAAAACTTGTTTCATTTGAATCACCTGTTGAAATTCTGTTAAAGGCAAGGTCTGTGACCCACAACAGCAGAGATTTTCAGACAAAGAGTGCAGATTGTTTAGAGACCATGACCAGAAGTGCACCTTTTCAAAGAGTACCAGACAAACTGTAAATATCTTCAAGATGTCTGAGGAATTTAAGTGTGGATTTACTCTAGGACTGCCAGGAGGCAAACTTTGAATGAACTTGCAGAAGCTGGACCACAGTTGCAATATCAAGCTTGTGAACTGTAAGGGTTATTATATTTCAAGGTCAGACTTTAAAAAAGGAATTAATAAATATTGAGTTGCAATAAAAATAACCTGTAGGTATATTAAGCAAACTCTGTGCTTGTTTTCTTTTCAGGTTAAAATGAACTTCACTTTAATTTTTCCACTGTAGTTAAACTGCAGTGGAATTGTCTGTGGCATATTTATGTCGTGTGTGTGTGTGTGTGTGTGTGTGTGTGTGTGTGTGTGTGTGTGTGTGTGTGTGTGTGTAGATGAATGTGATGTTCATGGCAGTAACCCTAGGAACCAGTGGACAGTTGTTATGATGAAATACAGCGTTAAATAGGGTGGGGCAAAGGGGGTGGCTGCCCTGGGCACAAGCTGTTGAGGGCGTGATCAGCAGGTGCGATGGTACTGGAGTGCAATACCAGCTTCATAATGCTGATAGCATTTGCAGTCATAGCTGAAGTGCTGAAGCAGTCAGTAAGTGATGATATAAATATAGCAAACTGCTTGTTACATTTGTAACAAACAGCTTGCTGGAATTTTCATAGCAGAAGTGATTTTGAGGAAAAAGTTTTTATTTATTTATTTGTTCCTTAGCATTGAGTGGAAGGAGGTACCTTTTCTGGGAAATGCACAGGGTATCAGATGACTTAGCTATGGTACTGTGATGATGCATGCAATCAGATTAAAGAAAAATGCCTATCATGCAGTTCTAGTAGAAGTAGCTCCAGATTTGGCCTATAGGTCTTAACTGGTCAGCAACCGAAACAGTTGCTATAGGAAAGGTCCAGGTATGAGAAGTGTTTGACAAGGCCATGGAGAATGACTTTCAGATGGTCAAAAACAGTTTCTGACAAGCCATCAGGTATCTCTGGTGGAATATGTACGATATTGCTGAGACTGTTTTCATAAACAGTGCAGAAATGCTGGCATTAACTACAGATACTGTCAGGAAGTGGATGGCACATTGCTAGAAAAAGCTGGTTGGATAATCTCAGTTTCTGCATATAAGACCTCTATGGTGATTCGACAGTTCCACAGTGGCAAAGCCACAGAAGTAAATGTGACCCAAGCAGAAATGCTTAACATGCTTTACTTTGTTGGGTCATCATGGTTAATGTGCCTTTGCAATGCTATGTTGAACATGGTGACACTACATTGAGATAGGCAATCTGTGATGGGGGCCTCACTTTCAAAAAGAGGAGCGCACATGGTTTATATCATATTCTGTGGCCTCCAGAGGAAAGTCAGTGCAAGGGTTCTGGAAAGGAGACTTTATCCAGCAGCTGAGTCTCTGATTCTAGAGGAGCAATGCAGACTGTGTTCTGGCCGTGGAACAATGAGAGGTGCAATGCAGATTCTGCTCTGGCCATAAAACAATGCTTCCTCTCTTTTTCCATGCACAGATACTCCATATTCTCAGCACTAACTGAAATACATTCAAATTGTAAACAGGACTCTGCCAAGGCTGTGTTGTAACCTCTTCCTGTCAGTGATTTTCATGGGCAGGATCAAAAGGTACAGACAAGGTCAGGACAATATCCATTATCAATATGTGAGGGTTGGATCTTTTTTTGCTTACAAATCATCATCATCATCATCCCCTTTTTCCCATTTACATGGGGTCGGGGTATCGTATTAACTGTCACCAACTCTCTCGATTCAGTGCCACTCTCCTGCCTTCTTCAACACTCATGCCTGACTGTCGCAGATCTTCTTTCACACAATCCATCCACCTCTTTGCTGGATGCCCTCGCTTCCTCTTACCTTCTTCCTGTCTGTCCCAAATCTCCCTCACCAGATTGTCTTCTGCTTTTCTACACATGTGCCCATACCATCGTAACCTGATTTCTTTGATCTTTTCTGCAATTGGAGCTACTTTGGCTTCTGCTCTTATGTCCCCATTTCTTCGCCTGTCCCGCAGTGTGCATCCTACCACCTTTCTCAGGCACTTCGTTTCCATCACCTCTAGCTTCTTCAACTGTTCTGCCTTTACTGCCCAGGTTTCTGTACCAAACAGTAATACTGGTCGCACCACTGTCTTGTACACCTTACTTTTCACCTTCTTTGGCATTCTTCTGTCATAGACTACACCTGATACTCTATGCCAGTTGGCTGCAGCCCCTCTGATTCTAGCTTTGACCTCTTCATTCAGACTACCCTTCTCCTCAACCACCCCTCCCAGATACTTGAAGCTGTTTACCTGTTCCACTATCTTCCCATCTATCTCTATTCTCAGCTTCTTCTGATTTCCCCAATCTGCTGCCATTACCACTGTCTTATCTGTGCTTAGTTTCATCCCATGTGCCTTCAGATTTGCATTCCATTCTCCTATCCTTTGCTAAAGTTCTAGATCAGAGTCTACCTGTACTGCCACATTGTCTGCATACAGCAGCTTTGTTGCTCTGACCCCTCCAACCTGTTTGCTGATGTAGTCCATTACCAGTATGAACAGCAGTGGGCTCAGAGCTGAACCCTGGTGTACACCCAGTCTCACTGGGAACCCCTCAGTGAGGCCAAACACTGTTCGTACTTGAGTCACTGGGTCCTTGTACATAGCCTGTACTAATTCTACCAATGTTTCTGGGACTTCAAACCACTGCAGTACTACCCAGATCAGCTTTCTCGGGACATTGTCATATGCTTTCTCCAAGTCTAGGAAAGCCCAGTTTGACTCTCTCCTCTTCTCTAGTTTCTTCTCAAATATCTGTCTCAATGCAAACATCGGGTCAATTGTGCTGCATCCTGATCTGAATCCGAACTGTTCATCTCCCATCTTACATTCTACTATTCTGCATATCCATTTATCAATCACCCTCTCCAGAACTTTCATGCAATGTGGTAGGAGTTTGATGCCTCTGTACTGTCCACAGTTGTGGATGTCCCCTTTGTTCTTGTACACTGGCACGAGTACGCTTATTCTTCAGTCATCTGGAATACGCCTTTCTCTCCACATTGCAATTAGTACCCTCAGGAGCCATTTCTCCCCTATCTCACCCAGCATCTTTATCATATCTGCTGTGACCTCATCTGAGCCTGCTGCTTTCCCTGACTTCATTTTCTTTAGTGCTGCTCTTACTTCTTCTAAGCTGGGCTCCTCTTCTACTCTCATTGTAGGCAGTTTCTGGGGCAGTACCGCTTCTGTGGGGTTTTCTTCATTCAGAAGCTGCTGGAAATACTCCTTCCATCTGCCTTTGATGTCCTGTGGGCTGGTAAGCAGGTTGTTGCTGGAATCCCTTATGAAGGGTGTCTGACTATCTTCTTTATCTTTCTGTCTTTGCCTTGCAACCTGGTATAGTTTCTTTGTGCCCCTTACTGAGTCACTTTCCAGAAGCTGATAGAGTGCCTCTGATGCCCTATTCTTTGCTATTGCAACTTCTTTCTTAGTTTCTTTGTTAGCCAACCAGTAGTCCTTCCTAGCTTGGTCAGTCTTTTCAATCTCCCACTTCTTCCTGCACTCCTTCTTTCTTTTGGTTACTTCCTGCACTTCTACATTCCACCACCAGCTTTCCTTATGTACCTTATTTCCATACCTGGCTCGGCCACATATCTTTTCTGTAGTCCTAACATGCTGTTTTTAGGCGCTGCCACTCTTCTTCAACTCCACCTATTTCCTCCTCTTCTTGGGGTGCTAGAGCCCTGAGTAATTCCTTGAACTGCTGTACTTTCTCTCCAGTCAACTTCCAGGTCTTCAGCCTGGTCTCTGTTGACCTTAGAGCCTTCTCTGACCACTGCTTGCAGCTAATTGTGGCAATTACTGGTTTATGCTGTGAACCGACTGTTTCACTGGGGATGACTTTGCAATCATGGATTCTACCCCAGTGCCTTTTCCTTACTAGGAGGAAGTCTACCTGAGTTGCATGTTGGCTACTCTTGTATGTGATCTTGTGACCGTCTCTCTTTCTGGACCATGTGTTGGCTACTATCAAGCCATTTGCCAGACAGAAGTCTAGAATGGCTTCTCCTTCTTTATTCCTATTGCTCCACCCATGTGGACCCAGGCAGTCCTCATATCCTGTTCTGTCTGTCCCGATATGTGCATTTAAGTCACCCATTATTAACACCAACACATCTCCTACTTTATCTACAGGTCATATAACTGCTGTCTGAATGCACTCTTTTCCTCACTGTCACAACCCTGCTGTGGGGGCATAGGCTGAGATTATGAATACTGTCCTGTCATTACACTGGAGTCTGACTGCCATGAGTCTGTCATAAAACAAACACATTCAAAAACTGAGAAAACTAATAATCTCATGCATATCAAAACTAGCCCTAAGTGGAGACATCCACCCCAACCCTGGTCCTACCATCACCAACCCCAATCCTCATAATCAGACTAGAAACCACAACTTCTCCCATATTACAGCCAATAGAAAGCCAAGTGACTTCCTTCTACTAAGCCTAAATATTAGAAGTATATCCAACAAAGTCCATGAACTCCATGCCACCATAGACTTGTACTCCCCAGATATAGTCACCCTGACAGAAACCTGGCTAAAACCTCACATTACCAGTGAGCAAATACTCCTTACAGGTTACGGCATACTAAGAGTAGACCGGCTAAACAAAAAAGGAGGTGGTGTAGCTATAGTATTTAAACAGCGTCTAAGCATCCAGATCTTAAAATCATCAGCTCCACAAACAGGCAATGAAGAAATAATATATACCAACCTAAAAATTAACCAAAACAAAACCATCAACATAATTGGATGCTACTTCCCACCTGGCCAAAACATCCCTCCACTAGAAAACCTCCTCAGCTGGTCTACCCACAATCTCCCCCAAGAAACTATCATCCTAGGTGATTTCAATATTGACTGGCAATCCTGTTCTGGCAACAATCCAACCCATCATGAACACCTTCATGGCTTCACCCAACTAGTCCAGTCACCAACCAGGATAAATAAAAACTCCAGCAAGCACACTACACTGGATTGGATACTAGTCAGTAAGAGCCCCCAGTCATATATAACAGGCTGCTTATCAGATAGCCTCAGTGATCACTCCCCAACATTCCTACTCAAAAAATACCTATACCAAGTTAAACCTGTCATCTACCGTCAAATACGTAAAAAACTAAACTTTAACCCACTCACATTCATCTCATCCCTCAAAGAATGTAACTGGCATCCTCTAAAGTACCTCAGTCTAGATGATGCAGTTGAATCTTTTAATACTACCTTTCTGAACATCCTTAATTACCATGCCCCCATAAGATTTTCCAGAACCAAAGCACAACCCTCCCCATGGTTACAGAAAACCACTAAGTCAGAAATGAAAAACAGGGATAAAGCCTGGGAGCACTGGCACAAAACCAAAACCCCCTCAGCTAGACAGAAATTCCTAGAACTACGCAATAGAGTCAAAAAGCTAATAAAACAAGACAAATTCCAATACTACCAGTCTGCCCTAGACTCCTCACAACACAGCCCCAAACAATTCTGGTCCTCCATAAACTCCATCCTCCACCCAGGTAAAGTCAGTACCCCTCCTCCTAACATCCCTCACTCCTCAGAAAATATTGCTACCTCATTCAACACACACTTCACCCAAACCATACTATCACTAGCTAAACAACACAACCCCCCTCCTCCAACCCACACCTTCAACTAGTAATCTCCCACTGCCTTCTCTTTTCTCCTGTACCTACCTCCAACATAAAAAAACTCTTAACTAAACTTAAACCCACCAAATTAGCAGCAGACAACCTCCCAAGTGAATACCTACAAATCGCAGCTGATGCTCTGGCCTACCCAGTATCCATCTTGATTAACTGATCTCTGTCAGAAAGTTACGTTCCCACACTGTGGAAAGTATCACATATAATTCCCCTCCACAAAGGTGGACCCTCTGCAGAACTAACCAATTACCGCCCCATAGCTATTCTCTCTCCACTCTCCAAAATACTAGAGAGATGCGTACACTCTCAGGTCTCAGACTACCTCCTTACTAACAACCTCCTTTCCAGTACTCAGCATGGTTTCCGACCAAACCATAGCACCACCACTGCCTTACTCTCCTTTACTAACACTATCCTTCAGCATAAAAACAATGGCTATCTCTCCTCTGCTACTTTCCTAGACCTATCTAAAGCATTTGACATGGTCCCACACAAACAACTTATCTCTGTCCTCAATAACCTATCCTTCTCACAATCGGTCACCAACTGGTTTCAGAGTTACCTGTCTGACCGCCAACAATCTGTTGTATGGCAGAATGACATATCTCCCCAACTACCTGTCTCCATAGGGGTTCCCCAAGGATCCATCCTTGGACCCCTACTCTTCTCTGTTTACACCAATAATCTAGCCTCTGCCACCAAACATGGCACACTCATACAATACGCAGATGACTCGACCATCATCTGCTCAGCCCAGTCCCTACCCAAACTGCAAAAAGTCACACAGGAAGCCTTTTCCTCTGTTGAAACATGGTTATCCGATGCCCAATTAATACTCGACCCAAACAAAACTAAACTACTCATCTTCCAACCCACCAAACATACTCAAAACAACTCTCACTTTAACATCACAGCAAAAGACAACACCACTATATACCCAACTGAACACACCAAATTGCTAGGAGTGGAAATAGACAATAAACTAAAATTTGACATTCACATATCCATGACCATAAAAAAAGTCCACAAAAAACTAGAAGCATTATACAGAAATAAGCAATTTCTCACCAAAGCAGCAAAGATTTCAATAGCAAATTCCCACCTTATTTCCACCCTACTTTATGCCTCTCCAATATATACCAACCTAAGGCAATGTGATCTAAACAAGCTAGAGACCTGCAACAACAAAATTGCCAAATTCGCCACAGGGGCATCCTACCGTAGTCACCACTGTCTCTCACTTGCTAAACTGGGCTGGCTTGAACTCCCTCACCTCCTTCAGTGGTATCAACTCTCACTCGCCCACAAACTAGTAAACCATTCACTAAATGTCCCATCCCTCCAGAATCTACTCTAACCCTATCGCACCACCAGACCACTAAGATCCAACAACAAAAATCACTTGCAGATCACTAAAGCCAATAACTCTGCTAGTGAAGCACTATTCTCTTGTGCCATAGCCAAATTATGGAACTCACTCCCACCCACAATTACCTCCATACCATCATGCAACCACTTCAAAACTTTACTAAAAGCGCACCTAAAAACATGCTGGCTATGCCCTTGCAACTCCCACTCTAATATCATCCACCCCATCCAACCACTACCTTTCTTTCCACTCCATTAACTACCTTGATTATAGCAAGCTCAGATGCTCATAAGCCTAGTACTTATTATACAGCAGGACCTTCTCATTGTAACATTTGTTAATGTCTGTTATGTACTTCACAGATAAAGATTCTAGTTGTCTACTGATGTACTATGTTCTTCATCTGTAAATATGTTGTAAGTAATTGCTATGTTAAATTGTTAATCGCTATGTAAGCCAATGTAACTACTGTCTGTATATTTTACTGTGGAGCTTTTCTCCCCGGGCCTCCACTGAAAATGGACCTACGTCCAGTCGGACACTCCTGGTCAACAAATTTAAATAAAATAAATAAAATAAAATAAATATCCCTCACTGACTTCTGAAGCCTCTGTCTCACCACAATTCCTACACCATTTGTAGCCTGTCCACCACCTGAGTAGTAGAGTTTGGATCCCAAGCCAAGTGGCTTTATTGCACTGCCCTTCCATCTCATCTCTTGGATACATAGGATGTCCAGCCTCCTCCATATCATCATGTCATCCACTTCTAAGCTGCGTCCTGTCAGTGAACCTACATTAAGCGTAGCAATTCTCAGTTCATGTTTGGCAGATTGGTTGGTTTTATGTCCAGCTTTCACTCAACAGAGCTATCCCAGGTAACCCAGGCTGGGCAACTAGACACCGGCCAGCCAGTAGCCTATTGACCCAGGGCTGCTGGGCTTTTATGGCGGGCACACACTGGCCAATAGGGGCACATATACCCCTCCCACCGTTAGCATGGGTCCCTGGCATGGGTCAGAGAGTAGGCCGGGTCCTCAACCCACTTATCACTGGTAACTACCCATGCCCATTTTTTGGCGACAGTCAACATGACCGAATCACCTAGAGCCATATTTTACACTGTCGAGTGGCTAGCCCTGCCACGGCACGCAGTTTATGATCCATGTTCTCCGATCTTGAGGATACTGCACACCACAATAGATGCCCAAAGCGGTTGGTCTTTTTACAACTCTTCCCCCCATTGGGCACCATGTAGAGTCTGTGCTGCTGTCCACAGCTCCATTCATTGGTGAATTTGAGATGGAAACACTCAGCATGTTTTTTGAACATGGGAGAAACCCCACGGAGACACAGAGAGAACATGCAAACTCCAAACAGGCATTAGTCGGAGGTCAGGATCGAACCTTGTACCTTGTGCATTGGAGGCAAAGACCTTAACCACTAAGCCATTTGGTTTCTTTTTTTGCTTACAAATGATGACCTCTTATTCTTAAGTGACTGTAACCTCCACCGTGCACTGGAGTTAGAATAGGTGGAATGAAAATTACCACCTCCAAATCACAGATCATGTTTCTGTCGTTCTGAGAAAAGAATGGACTACTGTTCACAGATTAGAAGGCTCAGCTACCTCAGGTAGAGAAATGTAAGTATCTTGAATTCTTGACCAGACGATTGGTGCAGCAGTGGTCATACTGCAGCCACTGTACTAAACTGTGTTGATGAATTGAGAGTGTTTACTAACCAAGTGGTGGGCTTTTACTTGTGATTTTTATCCCACCTTTACTTGTGATTATGTGCATCTTTACTTGTGATCATGTAACACCTTAGCGTTTGATTGTCCCACCTTTACTTGTGATTTTTGTCCCACCTTTACTTGTGATTGTGTCCCACCTTTACTTGTGATCATGTGCCACCTTTACTTGTGATTATGTGCCACCTTTACTTGTGATTTTTGTCCCACCTTTACTTGTGATTGTGTCCCACCTTTACTTGTGATCATGTGCCACCTTTACTTGTGATCATGTCCCACCTTTACTTGTGATCATGTGCCACCTTTACTTGTGATTATGTGCCACCTTTACTTGTGATTGTGTCCCACCTTTACTTGTGATCATGTGCCACCTTTACTTGTGATTATGTCCCACCTTTACTTGTGAACGTGTGCCACATTTACTTGTGATCATGTCCCACCTTTAACTTACTTGTGATCGTGCACCACCTTTACTTGTGATCATAAGCTTTGGATAGAGACAGCTGAATGAGATCATGGGCACAAGCAGAAAATGCTTGGTTCCTCTGCAGGGCAGCTGGAGTCACTCACCTTCATACAACAAAAAGCTTTGTAATTTGGGAGGATCTTGAAGTAAAGTTGTTGCTTTGGGTTGACAGGTGTCAGCTAAGATGGTCTGTGCACCTAATATTGTTGCCCCCTGGTTACCTCCCAAAGGAGATGCACTAGGCATACCCCATTGGAATGAGTTCCCAAGGCAAACCCAGAACATGCCATCCTGCTTAGAAACACCTGGGAACCCCACAGGTTGAGCAGGAGACTGATTCTGAGGATAGAATAGTCTGATCTGCCCTGTTTTTAAGCAGCTTATTAACAGCTCATAGACATAATCCTTTGCAACAGCTTCCAACAGTTAATGTTCAAAAGCCTTTTAATTGTATGAAATGTTATTTTAAGTTGTCATGCATAGTTTATTGTTCTGTACGTAGTACACTGCTGTGGAATGTTTTGATATCTTCTGTATCAGTTTCCTGGGCAGAGGCTGAAATGGGTCCACTTGGTTGAGACCACTGATTTGAATAAATAAAGAAATAAAGAAATAAAATAACTGTTGGAAATGACACATACTTTATGTGCCATAAAACATTCAGCAATTATAATGTAATAAAACTAATATTTAAAAGTAAAAACAAGTATACTTAAAATATACTCTGAAAAGGAAAGCTACAAAGTAAGTACATTTGATATTCTTCACAGAATTTATTATTTCGTCACCCTTTTTAAATATATGTATGACCAACAGATTGTTAGAATAAACTTCAGCTTATAACGCTTTTGATTTTGCATGAAGGCCATCTTGTCTGGGGAGACAGTGTTACTTCAAACACAGCAAGAAGACCATTAGCAACATTTTAAACAATATAAACATTAATTTATATTTGGGATGTGCTAAACACATAGAAGAAGAAATAGCTAACTTTATGTTTCTGGCAGTTAGTTCATGGATACAAACCTGGCCAGTTGTGATGGCCTGCATCTCAAAGTAAAAAGTTACCATTAACTAAAGTAACCATACCTCACAACCTCTTAGAGCAAGAAATCTGGACAAAGCCACAAATAATCTGGTGACAAAGGCCAAATAATAGGGACAATTTTTAAACATTGCTCTTACAAGCTTAAAAAGTTGATAGAATAACAGGTTTTGCATTAGTGTGAATTTTCTGACGGATATGAAGTCTGTAACTCAAATGTCTGCCATTATTTTCTAACTTCAGTCCTCAATAATTTGCCAGTGATTTGTCAGAAAACAACAATTTTATTAGAAAAAGATCAAACATATGAGGCAAAAATATGAACAGTTGAGAGGTATGTTAGTAACTGATTATTCCCTGGAGTAATGAATAAAAATATGTCCTGAAAGGATGCTATGATGCACTGAAAAGCATTGCTTAAAATTGTGGTCTGTGGTCATAGCATTTACATTTTATTAAACTTACCCATTGTTAAAAGACGGGTTTTTGGTTGAAAACAAGTATCGCCTAGCAGGTCCAACAACTGCTTGTTTGGAAAGACAGTATGAGAGCTTTGGCCTACTGACCTGACTAACTATCTTACTGGGAATCACGCTGTACACAAGTGGAGGTCATGGGAATCATACCATGTCCCATATCCAAGAATTCTTTTACAGATCCTTACTTTAATCACTGACTATCCACTGCCAGCAAACTAGTTTATGTTTGTGTAACCCCTGCACTCAGAACAACTGGTCTTTGTAAGAATTTTTTTAAACTTTTCCCACCCATTCTTCCTTCCATAGCTCATTTCATACTAAAATGTTTATAGCAGCAGGCAATTGTCAACTGGAAAAACATATTTAACTACGCCAACATTTTATATATATATATATATCTTTGTTTTATTTCATATGTTTTGTTCTATATATGATGTGATTATGTCACCCAGGCTGTGCCTGCAAATTGTCACAAATGATCAGTACACTACCATGGTCAAAAAATAAAATAAAATAAAATACATTACCAGAGGGTGATATGTCCTCATTTTGACTGCTTGTAATATAGTTTGGAGTCCTTATTTTAAGTGCTGGCATAAATCTTCATGCTTGAAACTTCTTACAATAACAATATAAAACCTGAAGTTTTATAATAACTGATGCATAAGTTAAACAGTCTTTTAAATTTAAAAATATACTTTTCCTTGCTTGTGTGTGTGTGTGTGTGTGTGTGTGTGTGTGTGTGTGTGTGTGTGTGTGTGTGTGTGTGTGTGTGTGTATCTGTCTATTTGTTAACTCTGTTAACCCTGGACCCGAAACAAATGATGAAATGTAATAAAACATATGCATCTGCTTCAGCGTGCAGATTTTTAATATCTATAGTATTAGTAAGTCAACACAGCAGACTATATACACTCTTAGCACACCATCAAAGCTAGAAATAATCATAGTTATGCTACTCACTAAAAAGTACAGTAGATATTTACACACACACACACACACACACACACACACACACACACACACACACACACACACACACACACACATGTATACACACACACACACACACACATACACACACACACACACACACACATGTACACACACACACACACACACACACACACACACACACACACACACACACACACACACACACACACACACACACACACTTGTATACACACACACACACACACACACACACACACACACACACACACACACATGTATACACACACACACACACACACACACACACACACACACACACACACACACACACACATGTATACACACACACACACACACACACACACTCGCACATGTATACACACACATACACACACACACACACACACACACACACACACACACACACACATACACACACACACACACACACACACGTATACACACACACACACACACACACACACACACACACACATGCAGGGACATCTTCAAAAAAATGTAGCCCATGTAAAACAACCACAAACCAAGTCCATTGTTGCTTTACTTTCAAATTATAAAACATATAAACTCTAAGACGGACCTAATTTCCCATTCACTAAAAAGTAAAACAGTAACTGTATGGTCTGCTCTCTTAAAAAAAGATAATGTTCACAATACACCCTATACTCTCTAAAACAACAGGCATAAACCCACATCAAGCTTTAACTTAGCTTAAGACTAACAAATACAATAAAAAGGAAATAAATACATTGAAACACAAAGTTAATTTCCTCTTGACTATACTATAAAAAATAAACTTGCACTTGGCACACACAAAATCTGCATGTGGAACCCTTCAATATACACTGGTCATCTACATCAACACCTTAGAAACAAAACATGTTTGATGTAGAATGAAAATGTTAAAATAAAATGTAAAAGAAATGTAAACCACTACTACTCACAAAAGTCACTGGTAGCAAAAACAGATTATTTAACTTTATCATAACTCAAGTAACCAGTCCTGTCCATGTCCATGAGGACAGTCAGTAGTTGTTCAACTAAACAGGCTAAGAAGATCCTGGCTACATCACCTTAATCCCATTCCTTCTGATGGGCACACTGTTCACTGGTGGTAAAATACACATCAACGTTAATATGACCATCCCTTTAGTCTGTATTAACTGCTCCACTATGGTCACCTTGCCACGTGGATCCACACACAGATGCACAGACAAAAATACATTTTCCTGAACACAACAATAGTCTCTCTCGCTCTCTCCCTCTTTGGGGAAATTACACCCATCTTGGCAGTGATGGGTCTCAGGAGTTTGATAACGATAACTGGTGCAAAAATGACTATATTCTTGAAAACTGTGGAAAATGAAGGCAGCTGAGACCACCAGTCATGACAAAAATTGTGCAATCTATTATAAACAAGTGCAAACAAAATAAAGTCTTATGGTTATAGTGAAGACAAACAACAAGTACCTTTAGTCCAGTGTTATACAGCTGGGGAATATTCGCTGATAGTAGCTCTATCTGGGTTCCTTCTGCTAGGAATATTTAGCAGCTCCTAGGAATATTTAGCAGCTCCTTCTCCAAAGTTCTTCTTCGTTTCTGTTTGTTCTATTTTATAGATCTAGTACTCTGGAAATTAATTTCCCTTTACCAAGGTCAAGTGCCCTCTGCTTGGGCTTCTCTTAACCCTCTTTTATAGGCTCATAGAAGAATACAGGGATATTTTACTCCTAGGCAATAAGCCAAGGTCAGGATCAAATCCTTTATCTTATGTCTGTGAGGTAAAGACTTTACCCATTATGCCAAACCCACCCTGGGTCTCTAACTGCTCATTCAACAAACCTGTGCTTAAAGGCAGGTTCATCTGCGCTCTTATAGTAAAAGATCCAACTGATTACATTGAAAGAAAATAGTACTGTGTATATACACATTTGGGTTACAAACCATTTACAGCACTGTTTACATATATTCCAGTCACTTGTATTCTTTTAATTGGTGAAAACCACAATGCTTTGTATGTTATTTTACATGATATGCACATTTGAGAGAGAGAGAGTGTGTGTGTGTGTGTGTGTGTGTGTGTGTGTGTGTGTGTGTGTGTGTGTCTCTCTCTCTATACAGACACACACACACACACACACACACACACACACACACACACACACACACACACACACACACACACACACACACACACACACACAAAATGGGAGACTGAGAAAATGAATACTTGAAGGCAGAGCTCACAAGGAAGCAGTTAAACAGTCACCACAGGTTGAGATAATTCCTTATATCTCCTTAAAGCAGCAGTGAATGATTTTGAGGGTCATGTCATTTTAAGGGACATGGTAAAGGTCAGTACATTGGACACTATAAATTAGCTGTAGGTGCGAGTGTGTGCGAGTGAGAGGTACAGATGAACTACTGCGGCAGACCTAGTCACCCGGCGGTGTAAACCTTGGTTCTGAAAGATTGTCACTTGTTGAAGTGACACCTTAACCCCATGTGCAAAAATGTGAGAAAGGGGTTGAGGATGGATGGATGGACAAGGTCACTACAATTAGAGTATTTGTGGCAGTTAGTTGGTAGATGTTAAGATAGGAATTTGGCAGCAGGCTTAAGACAGTGAGGCAGTTGTACCACTGTAACAGGTAGAGAAGGGATGGGCATTTATCAGAGTAATGTAGTTAAGTGTGAGAAATATTTTGAGTGGAAACAATGTGTTTATGTTCCAGCCAGTTGTTGGACAAAGTGGTAAGAAATGGTTGCTTGTGTGTGGGTGGCTTATGGTTAACAGAGTGACACAGTGACTAGCATGTTTGGGTTACTCAGTTAGGTACGAGCATACCTTAGTGAATAGACATAAACAGCAGAAGAGGTTCAGAAGAAGGAACACAATGGCAGTGGCAAATGTAGCATGTGGTGCAGTAGAGGTAGTTTGCAAACACATTGCTGGGCTACCTTTGTAATACGATGGTCAAACCTAAGAGCAAGAGATTAAATATTTAGACACTTGTTCTATTAATGTTTGCAGTTTACCCACTGAATTTAGTTCTGTAAAGTGTGGTGGGAGATTTGGCCCTGGGAATAAAATATGAGCTTAGCTTTTGGTACTTTTTTTTAAGAATTTAGTTTAAGTCTGAAATATTATATCCAAGTCTGAGCAGAACTGAAAGGATTTTGGAGTGATGGCTTGATAAGTGAATTTGCAAGATGCATTGTGAAGCCTAATATAGTGAGGTATTATCTGCATGTTGAAAGACAACAGCAGGATGGAAGATGTTGGGTATGTTACTTATAAAAATAGTGTAACTAAGAGGAGATAGGACTAAGCCATATGGAACCTCATAGTGTATGGTATGTGGCAGGAACTAAGCCATGTGGAACCTCATAGTATATGGTATGGGTTTGGAATTAAGCCATGTAGAACCTCACAGTATATGGTATGCAGGGTGGAACTGAGCCATGTGGAACCTCATAGTGTATGGTATGGGGCAGGAAGATTTGGTTTCACCATCTACCTAACTGGATATGTTTGGAAATTACATAGTGAACTAGTTGTTAATGGATATAGCCAGGTGTCGTCTGGCTAGGTGAGAAATAAGAAGGTCAAAGGTGAGAAATAAGAAGGTCAAAGGTGAGAAATAAGAAGGTCATAACTGCTCACTTTAAAGTTTTCTATCAGAGCATGAAAGATGGCTCCAATGTACCAGTTTGCATTGAACTGTTGTCTAACGTGGTATGAAGAAACTACTATAGAATCCACCGACTAAAGAATGAAGGTTTCCTTAAGCAGAATAATTACGCTGCAGCTCGAACAAGATAGATTTATTGTTTAAAATGCACAGATATTCCACAAATAAAAACCAGAGAATTATATCAGATGATTAAGCGCTTTCATCTGTTTCCACACAGACTTCATCAGAACCAACTGTTATTGCTTTACCATAGTTTAAATACCCAGTTTTGGCACCAAAAAAATTAATTAACTAATTAACTTCTTAAAGATACATTCTAGTACATAAATGCTTATGCCTTCTAAAATTAACTATCTGCACCACGAATACTAAATATAACCTGATAATGTCTACATAATAACTATAGATAAATGTATATTAAAAATATATTATATATTTTAAAAATAGACTAAGTTAAAATACATTATACACATGGATGATACATGCTAATAAATATTAAATATTAATAGATTAATAAAATAAAATGCATTATAAAGTGCTAAGAAACATAATGTATATAAATGTATTATAAATATGGAATTCCCAATGATGTGCATACAATTTAACATAGCAATTAATTATGACTAACCATAATAATAAAGAATAAACAAATATAAAAATTTAAAATAAATATAAAACACAGTTATGTTGCATTGAAATTACATTTGAAAATGCAAAATGTATAGTTTATTCCAAAATTAGGAAAGGTTTCAAGCTGATACTATCATTTATGCCTGGAAATCTTGTGGCGTCAGTAAATAGCTGCCACTTGCTTTCCAGTAATGCTAAGTAAACTTTCCAGTTACCTCCTCTTACGGTACGGTCAATGTGTTCAATAATGGAAAACTTAAATGTGTGATCGTATCCTCTGCTGTGTATATGTTTATATAAGGCATTCTTCATATCATTTTTCTGTATCTTATAATAATGCTTATATATACGTTTTTTTAACTTCCTCTCGGTCTTTCCTATATAAAATGCTGGGCAGGCTACGCAGGTGGCAAGATAAACTACATGTTGTGTATTACAATTTCCTGCCCTGCATTTTATATATGTCTTGTGGATGTTCTCTAACTTAATGCTTACTGATTCATGTATATATCTACATTGACTACATGAACCACATTTCGAAGTTCCCTTAATAGTATTCTTGCATTTCTCGATGTATGATGCCCTCTCTAACAATTTTTAATATTTGGAGCAGTTTTAAATACACATTTCGGTTGTTTGCCCAAAACCATGGCTACACTTTCAGTAATTGTTATCATATCCCAATGTCTATTCAATATATCCTTTATATGATTTGCAAAAGGTGTGTACATGATCCCACACACTCTATTACATGCTACTGGGGACTCCTCACATCTTTTCCTTTAAAGCAAATGTATGATGTACCTAAAAGAGGTAAAAACTTTATGCCCCATTGTCGTTTAACATATCCAACTACATCATTTAACATAGTGTTGGGATAACCCTGCTACTAAACATATTAAATATTGTTTGTAATTCTTTTCCATTATATCTTTACTTGATGACATACGTGCTGCTCTAACACACTGTCCTTTTACCACATTTTTAAAAATATATGGTGGATGACTGCTACTATATTCTATATAATCATTAGAAAATGTATTTTTCCTATATATTTTGGATTCAAAACCATACCTTGTATGACTTATGTATGTATCTAAATATGCTATTCCATTTTTGTGAATATTGTATGTAAATTTCAAAAAATCAGTCGTGTCATTTATATATTTAATAAAAGAAATTATTTCATCATGCGTACCATTCCATAAAATAAAAAGGTCATCTAAAAATCTAACATATAAAGCTATGTGGTGGAAAAATTTACTTTGAAACACAAATTTTGACTCCCATTCTGCCATTACAAGATTTGCAAAGATGGGGGCACAAGAGGCGCCCATAGCTACCCCTCTACTTTGCTTAAAAACTCCTTGAAATTGAATATAATTGTGGTCTAAAACTAAACTCATCATGTCCACAATTAAAACTAATTTTCTCCCATGACATTTTTGAATACGCCCTCAAACTATTGCTAAAAAATTCCAAACCACATTCTTTGGGAATACATGAGAATAAATCAACGACATCAATTGTCACAAAACCAATCCACTATTCCATAAATCCTGTAAGTTTGCTCAAAAATGCCAAGAATCCTTTATTAAATAAGGAATATTGTCATATACATGTTTGGTCCAACTATCTATAGTTACACCCAAGTTAAATGTTTTGATTTGGACCCTGATATTATAGGTCTAAAAGGAGGGTTGTCCTTACATTTATGTACCTTTGGGATGCCTATTATATTGGCTACTATAGGAAAATCGTTCTTAATGAAATTATAGGTCTCATTTGTAATCCTGTTGTCTATCAAATATTCTTCATGACTAAATCTATTCTTCTGTGACCTATGTTGACTTGATTTAAAGAAATGACTTCATAATTTCCAGAAAGATATAGTATATTATGTATCACCGCGTTGTAATCAAAACTGTTGTAAATTACAATGCCCCTCCTTTGTCTGGCTTCATAATTCTTAACTCTTTCTTTTCATAATTGATTCCAGACATCTCCGTTCATTTTTAGTCAAATTGTCCTCAATTGCATTTTTATATGCATCTACAGTCTTTATATTATTATATAACCAATAGATATCCTTGCACACCATTTTTTCATAATTGGCAACTTGTGCATTTGCCACTGGAATATAAGAACTTTTTTCTTTAACTTATTGTTTGTCATGTGATCTTTATTTTCATCATTTTGTCCGAATTCCAATGCTAAATTTAACCTTCTACAATACATTTTTATTTCCTTAATCATATCAACTAGTTTAAACCCTGATGTGGGTATGTATTTCATCCCTTTACTGAATAAAGTAAAAAATTCTTGACCAATTGCATATTCAGTATAATTGTATACTTGAAAACCTTTATAAGTATATAAGGTATAATTACCTTTTCTTTCTACTATCTTTATGTTTGTTCCAACTGCTGGTACCTTTTTTAATGTCTCATCTTCCTTAGATCTATCATTCACACTGGTATGTGTATTGTTTCCTATATTAGTATATTCTGTATTGATTTGGTGAATGACAGGTACTTGTTTTAATCTTCCTTCTGTATTGCTGTTTCGGGGCTGGATAAAATCTGCCCCCTTGAAAATTTTCTTCCCCTTCATTTTTCCTATATCTATTTCTATCATGTAAAAATCTTTCTTTTTCATTAACTCTTTTATCATGTGGCCATATGTACACTCTATTATTTTTGTATTGTTCTACATCTCGTTGTATCTTCCTTTGTTTCCTGTTATAGATGTTTATAACTTTGTTTTCAGCTGTATGAAATTGTTTCAAATAAAAATCTCTCCATTGTTCAAAAGCAATATCTTGTGATATATCTTCATTCAAAGTATCTATTTCATTCAATAATGCAGAGAGTTTAGCATCATTATTCTTAATTAATAGTTTCATATATGTGTACCCAAAATCATCAAACATTTTATTAAATGCACAGATATTTTCAGCATTATACTCTATTCCCAAAGGTAATTTTAAAAAACCTAATTCCTTTGGGTACAATATGCATGGTTAGGCACTTTGTTAAATAAGCATTATCAATTTTTATACATTTCATATTGAACAATTTCCTACCTAACATTTGTATTTTTTTCTTTTACAGACTCCACAGATGTAAATGAGTGTTTCCTTTTGTCATCCTCAGTACACTGAACATTCTCATAGACACAATCAGACTCATAATTTAAAAAGTTATCTATAACATCATAATTCTGCTTATTACTAATGTATTTATGTCCCATATCATCTCTTCTTTTTTCAACAGTTGTTTTAAACTTGTTAAAGGGACTAGAAATTATTTTGTTGCTAACAGTACCTTTTTGAAGTTCAGTTTGTTTTTTCATGATAGCTGAATACGTTTTAACTGGTTGCTTATGCTTGGGTCTCGCTCCCAAACGCTGAGCTTCGTTTTGAGAATGAAATAAACTAAAATCAAATGTAAATTCGGCTTCAGGCGATGTAATGTTCTCAGTCTGCTTGTTACCCAGTTCCAACGAATCATTTTCAGACTGAATCCCTTCTTTTATCTCACAATATTGCCCGTTTGGTATTTCAACCTGAGTACTAGTGTTAATTCCAGTACACGCATTGTTGCCTTTTACTAAGGTTGGATTTTCCGTAACTGCCACCGGTACTGAGTTGGCAGTTAAAAGACTCACTAGTTCCACAAGTTTAGAGACCTCCTTTTGAAGCAAAGTTAAATCCGTACGTAAGGATAAGAAATCTTCCTTGTTCAATGAAGCTTGCATCACATCTGGAGTACCTGCCATCAGGAAACCACTTCCACGAACAAACAAACTACTATAGAATCCACCGACTAAAGAATGAAGGTTTCCTTAAGCAGAATAATTACGCTGCAGCTCGAACAAGATAGATTTATTGTTTAAAATGCACAGATATTCCACAAATAAAAACCGGAGAATTATATCAGATGGTTAAGCGCTTTCATCTGTTTCCACACAGACTTCATCAGAACCAACTGTTATTGCTTTACCATAGTTTAAATACCCAGTTTTGGTGCCAAAAAAAATTAATTAACTAATTAACTTCTTAAAGATACATTCTAGTACATAAATGCTTATGCCTTCTAAAATTAACTATCTGCACCACGAATACTAAATATAACCTGATAATGTCTACATAATAACTATAGATAAATGTATATTAAAAATATATTATATATTTTAAAAATAGACTAAGTTAAAATACATTTTGCCACCTGCGTAGCCTGCCCAGAATTTTATATAGGAAAGACCGAGAGGAAGTTCAAAAAACGTATATACGAGCATTATTATAAGATACAGAAAAATGATATGAAGAATGCCTTATATAAACACATACACAGCAGAGGACACGATCACACATTTAAGTTTTCCATTATTGAACACATTGACCGTACCGTAAGAGGAGGTAACTGGAAAGTTTACTTAGCATTACTGGAAAGCAAGTGGCAGATATTTACTGACGCCACAAGATTTCCAGGCATAAATGATAGTATCAGCTTGAAACCTTTCCTAATTTTGGAATAAACTATACATTTTGCATTTTCAAATGTAATTTCAATGCAACATAACTGTGTTTTATATTTATTTTAAATTTTTATATTTGTTTATTCTTTATTATTATGGTTAGTCATAATTAATTGCTATGTTAAATTGTATGCACATCATTGGGAATTCCATATTTATAATACATTTATATACATTATGTTTCTTAGCACTTTATAATGCATTTTATTTTATTAATCTATTAATATTTAATATTTATTAGCATGTATCATCCATGTGTATAATGTATTTTAACTTAGTCTATTTTTAAAATATATAATATATTTTTAATATACATTTATCTATAGTTATTATGTAGACATTATCAGGTTATATTTAGTATTCGTGGTGCAGATAGTTAATTTTAGAAGGCATAAGCATTTATGTACTAGAATGTATCTTTAAGAAGTTAATTAGTTAATTAATTTTTTGGCGCCAAAACTGGGTATTTAAACTATGGTAAAGCAATAACAGTTGGTTCTGATGAAGTCTGTGTGGAAACAGATGAAAGTGCTTAACCATCTGATATAATTCTCCGGTTTTTATTTGTGGAATATCTGTGCATTTTAAACAATAAATCTATCTTGTTCGAGCTGCAGCGTAATTATTCTGCTTAAGGAAACCTTCATTCTTTAGTAACGTGGTATGAAGGCCTGGTCTAAATTCACGGTGTGCTCCAGGGAGTAAGTTAGAATTGTTGAGGTGCTGTAAGAACTGATGATGTATACATTTTTCCTGTAAGAACTGATGACGTGTACATTTTTCTAAGACCTTAGAGAGATCTGTAAGAACTGCAGTGGGTCTGTTATTGCCTAATTTAGTGGAAGATCATTTTTTGTGAAGCTAAATTATCATATAGAAGCTCCGGGAAGAAGGTTTGTGGCCTTTTCTGAACAGTATGCTAATTGGTTCATACACCAGATTAGTGGCTATATCAGTACAGCTGTACATCATTTTGTGGATCGCACTTCATGCGATTTACACTTGTGCAAAAGTGTTGTTTTGCACAACGAAAAAATGAATGTCACAATGTCGAACCTTACAACAGTGAATGCAATACAGCATTCGCTGTTGTAAGGTTTGACATTGTGATGCAGATCGCACTATAGTGGGCATCAGGAAATGTACTCTTTCCCTCACTATAATGTGATCCCGGAGTTTGTATATTTAAGTAGCAGGGGGTGTGTGGGGCAAAGCCCCCCCACATGGGAGGTGCAGGGGTACTTCCCCCTGCAAACACATTTTTACTGTGCAAATCACAGTAATACTGTTCTTGGAAGTGTGGTGAATGTTCGAATTATGTCGAATTCGAACATTTACCACTAGGAGTTCGACTTTATTTGTGTTCAACATTATAAATTTTGCGTTTTTGTTTTGAATTAGTAGCAATTCGCCATTGTTTAATTTGACAAAATAATAGTAAACTATCAGTACTACATCTGATATTTTAAGGTAGGTATTCTGTGAAGATTAGGAAGAGGGACTTAAGTTTTCTAAAAATTTATAGTTCATAGATAGCTAAGGAGAGCACTATTGCAATGTATAGGTTAATAGTTAAATACTAGACTAGCTGCCCTTGCAGGCCATTTTAATCCTAGCCAGTTTCCCTCTTGATACTTTAATTCACCTGTCCCATTTGGTGCTACATTGGCCTTATGCCTTACATGGTCAATAATTATATATTGCCCTAGTGAGAATAGCTGGGATCATACCACAGGTAATTTGAAGGGACCCGTGCATGGGATAAAGCATTTAGGAGCTGTCTCTATCCATTAGTAGTACACAGGGACGTCAAGGGATACATTTCACGTTTTCCACCCATCGATCAAAGTTGCACTTGAATATGGATAGGGGTGGACTTTGTTTTATATGGATGTGGAGTCTCTGTTCCACAGAGGTGATATCCCCTGTGAGATAAACCTGTCCCTCCAAATCATTTTGCTGATGTTGCAGAAGAGATTTAGATCCCTAGACTGAGTATTTCTGATGCCATTTGACTTGATGACGTGCGTTTGGTTGGAGGATGCTGTTTATGCCAGACACAAGTCACTTCTTAGCAGTCTATAGAATGCTGAGTATAGTGGCAGGGCTTTGAGTCAGTCCATGTAAGACATAATGTTTAGGCCTTGTATCCTTTTAGTAAAGTGTGGGTGTTCCTGTTACTGCATGCGTCTGGACAGATGTATGCCAAAGGGGACATTATACTCAATGATTGACCTAATGAGGGATGAGTAAAGGGGGACAATGGCATCCCTAGCACTAGATACAATCTTTTTGTTTATAAGCTATGCACTATAGAATTACTGTTTTATAACAATGGACACATGTTGGTCAAAAGTTAGGTAACTGTTCACATAGGTTCCCAGGTCCCAAACAATTGGCTCAATTCTTAGAGGTGTATTGTCAATGTAGTAGTTTTCTGGGATAGATGACTTCCCAAAGGATAAGATAATGCATTTTTGGTGTTTAGTTTCAATCCATGATGTTGGTACCAGTTATTTATTTGGGACAAACCTTCCTGCAGGATGGCTAAATCATTCTGGGATTCAATAACTGTTCCTAACTTGCAGTCATCTGCAAATTTAGTTAGCCAGAATCCTTTGGTATTGGCTTTTACTTCAGAAAAGTAGATTCCAAACAGTAGAGGTACCCTGGGGACTCCACTGGTGACCGGTCTCTTTGTGGATGTAACTTCCCCTATTTTGATTTCCTGTGTCCTATCTGTGAGCCAGTTGGCACTCAATCGAAATATAATATGCAAGTATGTATATGTATTACACTATAAGTTGTCAAGGACTGTAGTGAACATTTATTACTTAAGAGTTCAAAAAAGATAAACAGGAGGTTAACTGTGAGAAACTGGAAAGTGATGGCAGAATTTTATATCAAGGATGTGAGATAGGTAAGAGATTGTGCTATGGCATTTTCCAGAGGAAAAAAGGAAGTTTATTATTTATTAAAATTTGCCCATGGTTATGCAGCAGCATTGTTGCTGGATGCTGGAGTAATCCTTTTTGATGATTGAGTGATAGATTACCATAGCTAACTATATTTGTGGAAGGAGAAGTGACCAGGGACCCCTGAAGAATGGTCCTAGCAAAGCTTGATCTGGACCTAGAGAAGGAATCAGACTTATAGTGCTTGCTGATGTACAGAAGACCAAGTAGCTTCTAGAATAATTCCAGAATCCATCCCTTTCCAGAAAGCCATAGATGAAGCCATGGCCCTGGTAGAGAGGGCCTTAACCCTGGATGGAATAGATTTGTTATGTTGAGTATAACAAACAGTAATAGCTTAGACAACCATATGGAGATAGTCTCTTTTGATACAGGCCTTTCCTTCTTCTTACCGTCACTAGAAATAAACAATCGATCATCCGAAGATCTGAGAGATATAGTTGTCATGATAGTACCTGAGTTGTCTATGGACATCCAAGGTATGGAGTATTCTTTCTCTCTCATTTTTAAATTCAGTTAAAAAATGTGGAGATGGATAGGTTGGCTTAAAGTAAACTTGAATACCACTTCAGGTATAAAAGAAGGATTATTTCTCAAAGAAACCCTTCTCCATGAAAAAATAGTTAGGGTTGACTCACCAATAGAGCTTGCAACTCAGATAGCCTTCTTGAAAAGGTCAGAGCAAACAGTAAAACTATTTTCTATGTTAGGAACCTCCAGTCACTCAGACTGGTTGAAATGGAGCAGGTGTTAGCTTCTGTAACACAAAATTGAGAGCCCAAGGAGGGGTCACCAGTTTACTTTGCAGCCTCCTATGCAAAATCCCTTTCAGGAACATTCTAATATGGGACTGCCTTGAAAAAGGGGACTCTGTGGGCAGACATGCTGAAATGGCCAATGAATGAAACTTGATAGAGGAATATCAAAGGCTATAAGATAGTAATTCACACAAATAATGTACAACCAGAAAACAACTAGCCACTAATGTGTGCTGGGTATGTTGTTGGCACCAACTAGAAAACCTTTTCCATGTATTATTTTTTAGCAGCATGCTTTTTCCCCTCCATTAGTACCGGCTGCATGTCATCAGTAAACAGGTGACTAAAGTGAATTAAGACCTTATCAGCCATGCAGTCAATTGAAAATAATTGATGTCAGAGTATATCAAACACCCCTATTCTTGTGTGAGTAGATCCAATCTGTGAGGTAGCTTGTGTCGATTGTCCCCTGGCCATTTCCAAAAGAAGGGAGAATCACAGTTGCCTAGGACAGAAGGTAGTCTCCACAATGTACTTGGGGGATTCTTTCTGCATCTTCAGAAGTACCCTGGATATTAATGGGAAGGGCAAAAAAGCACAGAGGAACATTCCTGTCTAATGAAAAGAAAAGGCATCTGTCTTCTAGGCCTTCTTGCATAGCATCCTGGAACAGAGAATTTGTCAGTTGATTGTTCAAAGAGGAAGCAAAAAGGTCAACTTGAGGAACTCCCCACAGATGGATCAACTGTTGAAAGACCCCCTGATCTAGCTTCTATTCGTGAGGGTCTGCCTTTGTCCTGCTCAGCTTGTCTGCCATACAGTATTGCTCTGACAGAATGTAGAGCGAGATTGTGATGTGAAGTTGTAACCCAAGCCAACATGGCTGGTCTGTAGAGGGTGTATGACCTGGTTGCCCCATGCTTGTTGCTGTACCTCATGACAGTCGCATTGTCTGAAACCACTTTGAAGTGGTCCCAGGAGCCAAAGTTGGTTCAGAGAGTCGAGTACCTTGACCAGGGCATACATTTCCTAGATGTTTATGTGCTTGCATCTGTCCTTGGTGTCCCACACCCCTGCATTTTTATCCCTCCTGAAACTGCTCCCCAATTGAATTCTGAAGTGTCTGTGGTGACTGACTGCTTTGGAGCAGGCAGGAAAAAGGGGAGATCTGGATTTAACAACATCTGTTGTCTCCACCAAAAGATTTCTCTTCTGACAACCCCCAGCAGTGGGATTTGAAAAGATAAAGGGTGTTCATACTGGGACCAAAGAGATTTCAGACACCAGTGTATCTTTCTCGTGTAGTCTTACCGGGGTATCATGGGAATCATAGTTGGCATGAGACCCAAAGTCCTGAGGTATTCCTTTACAGTGACCCTACTCTGAGTGTAAAACTTTAAAAACAGTTCTAGATAAGAATCTATTTTTTCTTGTAGAAAAAAAAAACTCTTTGAACAAAGATGTCTAGTTGACATTCCAGGAACACAATCCTGTGTGAGGGAGTCAAGAAAGCATTTTGACAGTTGTTTTGGAATCTCATCTTGTGTGAGATCTCTCACCAAAGAGAGAGATCTCTGACACCTTGAAAAAGATTCTCAAAGATAAGCAAGGTGTCTAATATGGAGCATTTGGATACTCTGTAGCCTGCAATGAGCTATAACTGGTGAGAGACACTCTGTGAACACTGTTGATGCAGTGAACAGCCCAAAGGTTAAGTTAGAAAACTGATAATGTGATCCAGACATACAAAACCTTAAGAAATGTCTGAAGTTTGGCTGAACAGGGATGTGATGGTAAGCGTCTTCTAAGTTTAGTGTTACTGGGGAACTTGAAAGAGGAAGAAGAAGTAACAGGTTGTGAAGTGAAATCATTCTGAATTGGGGCACAATCATGAACAGTTTAGGAAAGAAAGTTCTAGAACTAGTCTTCAAGTATTTTTTTTCTTTGGCACTAGGAACATGTTTGAATAAAAACTCTTCCCCACTTGGGAAGGAGGAACTGGATCTATCAGTCCTTGGGACTAAATATGATGAAGAACTGGTGGAAACAAAAGAGTCTGATCTTGTAGATGAGGAATGAGCCCCAGAAAGAAGGAATTTCTTTGAACTGCCATCTCTAACCTTGATTAATGAATTTCAGAACCCATTTGTTTGAAACACTCTGTTCCCAAAGAGAAAAACAGAGATTAAGACTTACTGGAAGAAGAAGGGGGCCAGAGTGGGAGTAGGTCACAAGTTGTCTTGAATTGTCATTCAGACATCTTGGACTGCTCTTGATTTTGGGAGGCTAGAGGCTTCTTTTTGGAACACCCCTTGTCATTCCTTCTTAAATGTCTGATCACCTGAATTCTGTTGAGACTGTTTATTCTGTTTTCTGATAAAAAACAGAACAGAAGAAAGAAACCCCCTGGCTCAATTTGGAAAAGGTGAGCTGAAAAATCTTAGCGATTCCCTGGATCAAGCTTGCCCCTTTCTTCACACTTTTTTGATCATCTCTGCAGTAGAGGGGCCAAACACTAAATGTTAGTCCAAGAGAGAATTTAAAATCTTATTTTTACATTATCTGGAACTATGAAAACCTCCGTAACCAGTACCAGTGGCGATAGCCCTGGAAGAAGTATCAACAGAGTCATACACACACTGCAATGAGTAGTGATCTGTGCGACAGAAGAAAATACATTATTTAAAGCAGATTTTTCTCACAAGAAGAACGAACTGCAGATAAAACATTCCTCATACTTTCACAATTTGTCAGAACAAATATTAACGTGTGAACCTGATGATTAAAACTTGTGAAAACCCAAGTTACAGAAGTATATGCTTCTTTCCCATACCTATCAATAGTTTTCACAGCCTTATCATCGAGAGTAGGATTGTAATTAACTAAATGCTTACCAGCAGTGGGATCAACTTAAGCTACAGCTGTTGGGTCAGGTTTGAGAACAGTGCATAAAAATTTAAAAGACTAAGGAACTTTATACATCCTATCTGCCTTTTTAAGGGTAGCTGGCTGACTAACAGGGAAACTGCAGGGAGTAACACATACACCCTCTAAAGCTGCCAGAAAAGGAGGAATGGGTGTAGGTAATGGAAAATCCTTTTTAAAACATAGTATTTTCTGTGATACTGAGAAACCTCAGTATTCTCCTGCTGAAATCACTGGCACAATCTAGCAATATTATCAGAGAAAAAAAACCCACAACAGGGTTAATTAGAAAGAGATCTCCCCTCTGAGTCTGAATCAAAATTCTGTGGAAAAAACACTTGAATTGGTTCCTGTGTCTTCCTGTTCACATTTAAAATCTTGAATCTCTTCAGGAAAAGAGGACTACCTCTTTCTTTTACCAAAAAACTACTTTGCAAGAAGGATCAATAGCTTGAATTAACCCCTAAGGCAGAAGCAGTAAATTACTCCTGTCTAAAGAAATTTATGGATGAGCAGATACAAGCTTGGTTTTATGTTTCTTTTTGACAAGAAAAATTGGGCCAGCAGTGTCACTATTGGCAGCGGCTGTTTCCACGGGAATAAGCATGACATTCTGGCATAACAGGTAAAGTTTCCCTGTTCCCTCGCTCAGGACCAACACAAGAGTCTCAACCTTGCCCACTGAGTGGACTCCAACAGCCACAGAGGACATGGCTAACCCCCGGTCCATAGTGGCTGTAGGTGTTACACCAGAGGGATCTGGGTTAAAAGATGAGTGGTCTGAGGTACAACAAATGGCCATGGCAGAATTACTCACCTGAGGCAAATTGCTAGCCTGCTGTGTTGGAAAAAGCTGTTTGCTTAACTTTTTCTTTTTGTGGTTGGAAGAAAGACTGACTGTGGGATTGGAACTCTGTTCCATGGTCTAGCCAAAAATTGTGCCTCTTTCCAGGGGAAGACAAGCAGCAAGTGTCAGTAAAACTAGTAGTTCACATAAGTTACTTTTTGACAGAAAAAAAACGCAGTAAAAAGCACTTTCAAACACTATGCTAGCCCTATCAAAGAAAAATAAACACAATTTCTCCCCAGAAATAATTCTACTTTTGAACTAACAGAAAAAAACAAGTGCTCCATTTTAAAGTATATTACAGTCTCGAGACAGTCGGTTAAAACACAATGCTTTAAAATAACTTTCCTGAAGAGGAGAGTAAAAAAAGATCAATAAATTTAAGAAAATGTTTTTTCCCCAAAGGGAACTTATCTGCCCAGGAAAGAAAAGTACAAGCTGACCATCGATCCTCAAATGCCTCAGAGGAGCATACTCTTCAGCAGCAGTAAGGCTACTAAGGGCTTCATACCCAAACTTGTCTTTTAGTCAGCTCAGCTTGAGCTGCTTGACAGTCTGAACATGTGAGAGGTGCCCTGAAGCTTTGGAAGCTGGCCAGCTGTCTTATCCTTGGCAGGATATAAGCCATATAGCTAAGGTTCATTGGATCATAGGAAGTTACTAAGCTAATGGCCTTAGAGCCCTTACAAGCCTAGCCAAGATCTACCCTTATTTCCACGATCAGCACCTATTGCCCCTGTCCAAGAAGGACACAGGTTTGAACCCCCAGTGTAAATTTATGGTTACCCATCCAATCATCCAGATTACTGCAGAAGTGATCAATATGATGAACATCTGATCAGGAGTTGGAATTTAGAGCAGATATTTTTCACAATACAGCAGAAAGTACATTCTGTTGTACCTTTTGGTATGTTAAGGAAGCAAAGAGAGAGCTTAAGACTATCTCATTTGCTGAACTGATTCTAAGAGAAATGGCTGAGGGTTTAAGGCAATTGACTACTAATCCACCATGCTCTGCATGCATTAGTTTGAGTCCCACTTTTGTTGGTGTTGGTTGTCACACTGTGGAACACATTTGGTTTAGGAGTTGAAATAATGGTCAATGTGTTTACCTCACAGATAAAAGGTACAGAGTTTGATTCTCAGCAAGAGGAAATTGACTAAGCTTAAACTGGTCCACAAGAACAGCTAGCCTAGTACTTATCTATGAGTCTATTAGATGGGAAGGGAATTTACTGATGTAAATAAAGGAAACTAGAGAATAAGGTAAGTAGGTTAAAGCATCCTTGGTAATAAATGTGACAGTGGCCACTCCTTTATGAGTACTGCCACTCAGAAAATCTTACATCCCTGTGCAGCTCTCTGTGAATATTTTATATGTGGCTTCATTCATGTTTCAAAGATAGTAAAGATGTCTGTGCTATAGCAGGACTGCCATGCTTGAAAACATTGTGAGAGTCCGTTAAAGATGCTCCTGAATTTTTCATGTATAAGCATGAGAGAGTGGGGTAGCTCCAGTATGGGGCACAGAGAGGAATGTGTGCCCACACAATGATCAGGATTTTTGTGACTATTATTTGAACATAATAACATTTATTTTAAGGGTAGAAGAAGGGAAGAGGTGAAGCGGAAATGAGTCGAGCATCAAGGAATATGCAGCGAGGAATATGCACTGAGGCAGGAGCAAGCCTGTGGGATTTGGAAGTAAGGAATATTGCACTGTATAGGTTAGACATGTTAGCTTTGAGTATTTGTTTCGTTGGGCAAGCGATGACAGGACTGAAATGTAAGATGTTTTGTCTAATATGTGCATACTGTAGGCCCGTGGGTTAGTATTCATCTTGGCTGATCAACTCAAAGTGGAGGGAGCACGTATAAGAGCTGTTATAACACAGACACAATGATTTTGAAACTTGACAGGTGTCAGCAGGTCTTGAATATTTGAAAAGATTTATTTTGCTAGTTGTATTTTTAGGTGTACTTTCTGGTTGCCTTGTATGTATTAAGGATGATGTGGCATTAGCACTATTGATATAAAGTGGCATTTGTAATGGAAACAAGGCTTAGGAATCAATGAGGCATTATTAGCATTTAGCTATTAATATTCAGGACAGTCAGGCAGGGTTATTATGTGACATACGCTAGCAATATGGGTAACTATTTGAGGAGGGCAGCATATGGGCAGGATACAAATTAAGGGAATTCTCAAAATCTGTTTGCATTCATGAAGTTTAATAAAAATAAAAACTGGGTAGACTGTGGCCACTAGCAGGTGACAAATCGTGTGCAAACAAGATAAAACTCCAGAGCACAGAAGGTTAAAATCCAAGAATCTCCAATTTATTGAGAGTTTTCATCTCTGATGGTTCTAGGACTTCATCAGAATACTTTAACACAACTAGACACAGAGTTAAATAAAGCAGTCAATCAATCATCAGTATACAACTACCTCATTAACAACTCAATTGCAGAATATTATTACACATTAATAGTTCTTACTCATTAAAAAAGATTTTTTACACCAAAACAAACAATACAAATTATTGTGCTTGGGCTCTAGCTTTAAGAACAGTCAGTATAGAGATGTTCTCATTTAACCCTGGTTCTATTGTGGCATTTAATTTTAATTGCCACTTGAATTCACTTTTTTCTATCTGCAATTCCTACTATCCGCCTCTAGGTGTCTTGGGAATTATTTCAAATATACCAAACCTAAACTTCGTGAACCCTTGGCATTTTAATGAGTGTTTGCATAATGCATTGTTAGCATTGTGCTTACTAATTGCATATAAGTGTTCGTATATCCTTCTCCTTAGAGGAGGACGGTGGGAATTGCAGATTGAAAAAAGTGATGTTCTTACCTATGGAAAAATATGTTCTTACTTATGGTTGATCTGTTGAGTAGTGACAGGAAGTGTCTGAGCCCAAAATAGTGAATAATTGATTTTGACCTGTTTTTCCTCAGTCTGAGCCTGAAAGGTTAGAATTTGTTCTAGCTACATACCCAGGTATCTGTAAGCAATGGTGGTTTCCATGGTATGATTATCTTGGTTTTGAATGTTGAGCATGCTGAGAGTTTTGAGTTTCTGGTGTGCCAGGAAGATCATGGATTGAGTTTTGTTGGAGTTAGGCAATAGTCTTTTTGGATTTGAGCTACATATTGAGAGATAGGCAATCACTTTGAATGTTGTTCTGTTTGTTCTTGTGGAAGGGGCTGGATCCAGAAAGGAACATTCATTAGCATATAAAAGTAGACGTAAATGGGGTAAGTCCCATGGACGTTTATTTATAAAAAATAAAGAATGGTAGTGTGGCAAGGACTGAACCTTATAGGCCACAACAATAAGTAGGTACTTGTACAGAAAAAGGTTGCAGACCCAAGTGAGATTAATGAAAAAGGCACTTGTAAGGTTGACTTTGCTCATGCTGATTAAAATGTCATCAGCGGGAGGTACTGTTGTATGCAGGAGGAAGGTGGATCATATATCTTTATTTAATATTTGTTGACCGGGAAAGTCCTTCTAGGTTCCACAGATCCTGTTTTCAGCGGAGGCCTGGGGAGAAATGCTCCAGAAGCATGTCTTTAGAATGTGGGAGGAAACCGGAGTACCCGGAGGAAACCCACGCAAACGCAGGGAGTACATGCAAACTCCACACAGAAGGCACCCCAGCCGAGAATCAAACCAGAGAACCTCTTGCTGTGAGGTGACAGCATTAACCGCTGCACCACTGTGCCGCCCATATATGAGTTACTCAAGAATTTTACTAAGGGATGGTAATACGGAAATTGGGTGAAACTGTGCAGCTTTGATTGGTTTAGGCTGTCTGTGGACTGGTCTAACTAGAACAGATTTCTAGACGATGGACATGGAGTTTGAAGTGAGGCAGAGTTTGCAGATGTAGAATAAAGGGCAAATTATGTGCTCTCTGTAGTGGCAGGGGAATTATCAGCAGAAATAATCACAGACATTGGAAAAGGCAAGTGGGATTTGTTCTAAAAAACCTACAATGTGTGCTTGGTTTTAGTTTGTTTAAAGTCAAAGTGTGGAAGGTAATCAAGGGGAGATGGTTGAGATTTCACAAATTTGAGAGAATAAGCATTGCTTTGTGTAATGAACACCAGACTTGTAACTTTTATTTAACCTCTGAAATGAGATCATTTTCACATCATCTCTAAAAATCTCCTTAATTAATTGGAAACAGACTTACGGCATTTTTAAAGCAGGATGATGCACAGTTCACGGGGCTACAGTGATTTAAAAGGTAAAAACCACATAATTATTTATTGTTTCACACATGACGCCTCTGCCTTTAACACCAATAGTTTTTTCCATATTACTGACAGTAAGCAGACTGTTGCCTGGGAGCCTAAAGCGGTTTTCTCGTAAGTACCTTGTGTTGTTATAACAATGATCCTACCACTCTGTTATACTATCAATAGTCTGGCACTGGGAATGCTTTTCCTATACATTGATGTGTGCTTCCATTACTATAAGCTACTACAATTTTCTAATAAATGATTTCAGACTCCTATATATAGCTGTGTTATTTTAGGAATGGAGTTTACTTTTATAATTCTTTTCCATAACAATGTCTTCAAGCTGAGTGAAACTATGCCAATGAGGAAACTGATTAACTTCAATGCCCAGTAATGAAATGTCACAGCTCCTTAATAATTGTATATCCTGTTATGAATAGCATTTACAACCAGTGTACAGGAAGGGGCACGTTTCACACCGTCATCTGTCTGATTCCTGTTCTGTGTAAGAATTCAATGCATGTTTGTAGAAAAGGTGTAAAGGGGAGGTGCAAGTGTTCCAAAACAACAAATGATTTATATGTACAGACTATGTTTCAGGATTTCTGACTTGATTTTCTGGAAGAACAGCCCTCTAGGGTAGCTTACAGGGCAATAATCAAGATATTTTTTTCCTTTTGAGTCATTGCTGAGACAGCCAAACAACTCATCAGTTTGTGTCTGATACACTTCTAAATAAAAGCATAATTTTATTACAGCTATTCTCCACTGTTCCCACTTATGATGGAATTACAGTGGAACAAGTTAGGAATATAACTGGAGAGAAGGCATTGTTGAGTTGTGATTGTACACACAATATTAACAGCAATGATACAATGGTAGGAAGCGATAATCTCAAATCCTGAAGCTACTGACATCACAGATGAGACTGAAACTCATGCTTAATTACTATTCTAATCTGGTGGTTTATCACCCAGAACTAAGGCCATAATCTACTAGTGATCTTCATCCTGTAGTCCTGGGTTTGATTCCTTCATTTTTATTTTGCACACTCTGTGACTCTCACTAAATGACTTAAAAACATAGTGCCCTTGTATCACCCCCGATGAATGGTACTTGTATCTGGTGAGTTTGAATAATTAACAAAACACAAACAAAAAAAATGTAATTTTTCCATCCTTTAAGTGTGAATTTGCACCTGCTTTAATACTGATCACTCGAGAAGCAAACACAACATAACCACTATATAACTGCAGTAAAGTACCCCAGATGTGAAATTGTAAATTTACCCCTGGTCTGGCCCCTCGTCCCTCCCTCATGGACAGAGGCCATCAATAAGAAAAGTTTTATCCTTACTAACACTCCCCTTTACAAATCTTTGATTACCTCCCTACTAACATGCCCTCCATATAGACAGCCATGATACTCAGGGACCAAAATGATTTGGAGTGAGCAGCTAGGCTTGTAAGGACCTAGTGGGTGTTAGCCTAGTAACAACCTAGTGAACCTATGAAGCTGTGAACCAGCTTTCTTTATTTTTTTTCATCTGTAACATTTGTACTTTTTCCAGTTAATACTATAGCTATTATGCAGATACTGTTTCAGTCTGCTTGTAAAATTAAAATGATACAGACTTAAATAAGAGTTATATATATATATATATATATATATATATATATATATATATATATATATATATATATATATATATCCATCCATGCATCCCAATTCCCAAACAACCGACAACACACCCACACCGATAATCAAGAACATATACTTGAACAACAAAACACCGGCTACATAAAATACGCTAAACACACAAGCACACAACAACACATCCACTAACCTTAACCTAAATAACTAGTGACACCATGTGTGTTACTGTATATAACTCACTTACCTGTTAACCAACCGCACCGTCATCCTGCACTAACTAACTCACTTACACCCTGCACCCACCA